>NC_142012.1:3181636-3214136 GCF_049901735.1 Notechis scutatus
AGAGAGAGAAAGATAGAGATAGAAAGAGATAGAGATGAGAGAGATAGATAGATGAGAGAGAGAGAGATGAGAGAGAGAGATGATAGCAATAGATAAATATAGATAGATAAATGATAGATAGATAGATAGATAGATAGATAGATAGATAGATAGATAGATAGATAGATGATAGAGAGAGAGAGAGAGAGAGAGAGAGAGAGAGAGGAGAGAGATAGAGAGAGAACGATATATTACATATAGAGAGAGAGATGAGAGAGAGAGAAAATGATAGAGATGAGAGAGAGAGAGAGATGAGAGAGAGAGAAATGATAGAGATGAGAGAGAGAGAGAGATGAGAGAGAGAGATGAGAGAGAGATGATAGCAATAGATAAATATAGATAGATAGATAGATAGATAGATAGATAGATAGATAGATAGATAGATAGATAGATAGATAGATAGATAGATAGATAGATAGATAGATAGATAGATAGATATGATATGAGAGAGAGAGGAGAGAGAGATGATAGAGAGAGAGAGAATGATATATTATATAGAGAGAGAGAGCTGAGAGAGAGAGAAATGATAGAGATGAGAGAGATATAGATGAGAGAGAGAGATGAGAGAGAGATGATAGCAATAGATAAATATAGATCGATAGATCGATAGATAGACAGACAGACAGACAGACATGATAAATGATAGAGAGATGATAGAGATAGATGATAGAGATATTTGGATAGAGATAGATGATATATAGAGAGAGAGATAGATATAGATAGATAGATAGATAGATAGATAGATAGATAGATAGATAGATAGATAGATAGATAGATAGATAGATATGCAGGGATATTTAGACAGACAGACAGCCAGACAGACAGACCGACAGACAGACAGATAGATAGATAGATATGATAGATGCATAGATAGATAGACCTATCCTATCCTATCCTATCCTATCTTCCTATATTGCAAATATTTAATATTGTAAGGGTTCATTGAACAAGGTTGTAGACCTGCTTTAAAGATGACAGAACATTTCAGTCCAGCTGTTTGAACGGGACAGGAAATTCCAACTGATCTCTTTCTTGAAAGAGAAAACCTTATGATGGATTAATTAAATGTTGTGATTGAAATTTCACTGATATTTCCAAACTGAACAGGCAGTATACTCTGCCCTAAACATTCTGAAAGGGGGACATAAATATTAAAAACACTAATGAAATGCTATTTGCTGTTTGTAATTTTCCCCAGGCAGGAGATTTTAAAAAATGTAAGCAGAGTTTCCATCCTTTCAAAAATATCTTAAATATTTCAATATTCATCTTATGCCTCTAATATTCAGATACCTCTGGTGTGTCTTCACCTACAGAACATAGCCTAAGTGACAATTGGACTTCGAAGAATCAGGATCAAAAGAGCATCATGGATGTTGAGGCAATTCCCTGTTAGGAGAATGAGCGCATACAGGGAGACGTATAGAGAGAAGTGTTGGAATAATACACACAGAGCACACAGATACACTGTACAGTAAATGTAGGTTTTTACTTCCAGAAAGGTTTAAGCAAAGTCCAAAATAAGCAATCCAAAAGTCATTCACAGGTAAATCAGTCAGTTTTCAATCCAGGGATAATCCAAATATCAAATTCCAGTGTCAAAAACAGTTCAGTATCAGACTTACATTAAATCCAGTAATATCAGTCAATTAGAAAAAATGGAGCAACGGCAATATTTTCCAACAGAAGGAAACAGAGATGGAGACACACTCTCTTCTGAGATTAAGACTAAAACAATCCAGGTTTCTGGCTCCATCTTATGGCTGTTTGAGAAACCACACCCAATTGCATGCTCTTGCATTCCCTTAAAGATATAGTACTAAAATGTTTATCCTGGTTTATATATTTCTAACCCAAATACCTGTTAGGTGACTTATATTCCTAACAATGGATATCTGAATATTAGCGACATAAGATGAATATTGAAATATTTAAGATATTTTTGGAACTTGGACGTTGGAGAAGACTCCAGAGAATATCACGGACCGCCAAGAAAATAAATAAACGTACCTTTGAAGGAATCAACCCAGAATTCTTGCTTCGGGCATAATTGTCCAAAGGTTTATATTTAGCGGACCTCGCCAGAGCGCGAGACAAATGCTGAAGAAAAAGAAGAAGAAGAAGAAGTTTATATTTTGGACACATTATCCAAAATTCTGTGTCTCTAGAGCAGAGGTCTCCAAACTTGGCCACTTTAAGACTGTGGACTTCAACTCCCAGAATTCTCCAGCCAGCTATACTTGGAGTCCACAAGTCTTAAAGTGGCCAAGTTTGGAGACCTTTGCTCTAGAGGAAGGTTTGATGGTGGAAATAAAGAGAAGAAGAGGATGATCAACAGCAAAGTAGATGGACTGACTTAGCGTGGGGGTTACTGCATCTTTAGAAGATTATAGATTACAGAATAACAGAGTCAGAAGGGATCTTGAAGGTCTTCTACTGCAACCCCACAACTGAAGAACCAGGCTAGAAACAGATCAAGCTAGAGAGGATCAATCTTTGTGACTGTTACGAGTCATCTCCAATTTGATGGCATCTGTTCAATCAAACTTCCTTCCTTCCTTCCTTCCTTCCTTCCTTCCTCCTTCCTTCCTTCCTTCCTTCCTCCCTCTCTCTCTCCCTCCCTCCCTCCTTCCTCCTTCCTCCCTCCCTCCCTCCCTCCCTCCCCTCCCTCCTTCCTTCCTTCCCTTCCTTCCTTCCTTCCTTCCTTCCTCCTTCCCTCCCTCCCTCCCTCCTTCCTCCCTTCCTTCCTTCCTTCCTTCCTTCCTTCCTCCTCCCTCCTCCCTCCCTCCTTCCTTCCTTCCTTCCTTCCTTCCTTCCTTCCTTCCTTCCTTCCTTCCTTCCTTCCTTCCTTCCTTCCTTCCTTCCCCACTGTAACTCTGCATTAATTCCTACCCTCCCTTCCTCCTTCCCTTCCCCTTCCTCTTCCCTCCCTCCCTCCGTCCCTCCCTTCCTCCCTTCCTTTTGAAAATGTGGACAGCCTCAAGAGGGCAGTAAAGCATGCATCATTGGTTTGCCTCTTTGCTGCCACCTGCTGGTCACCTGCAAGTTCTAGATTTCATTGGTTTGCCTCTTTGCTGCCACCTGCTGGTCACCTGTAAGTTCTAGATTTCTGAGGCCAGAAACAGTAGCTCTATTTTTGTGTAGAGGTTGCTATTAAGTGTATGAATAAGGTAAAAGAACTTATAAATATAGCTCAACATGGTTCCCTGAAAACGATGACACACTGATAGAAGAGAGTCATATGTAGTTCAGGATTAAACTCTTGGTATTCTCTGAGCAGACATATCATTACCCAACAAGGTAATGTCATCCATGTGAATGAGTGTTGGGTTTGCTCCCTAATCTATACATCATCATTTGAGGCCGATGTTGATCACGCGAACACCAAGAGGCTCCATCAGTGTAAGTGTGAAAAAGGATCATGCGTCCAGTGGTGGGATTAAATTTCTTTTTACTACTGGTTCTGCTTGGTGGGCATGGCTTGGTGGGCGTGGCTTGGTGGGTGTGACTTGGTGGATGTGGCAGGGGAAGGATACTGCAAAATCCCTCTCCCCTCCCCACCCCACTAACCTGTTTTCCAGCTCCCTTCTCCTGTGCGGGGCAACCAAAGGAGACCCAGCTCATCAGCTGGGACTCGATGGGAGGCAGAGAAGAAATGGGGTTGGTGGGGCCAGTCAGGGGTGGGATTTGTCGGCTCTCTGAACTACTCAAAATTTCTGCTACCAGTTCTCCAGAACCAGTCAGAACCTGTTCTGACCCAAACCCTTTTCCAATAAAACAAACACGAACCAAAGGGAACAGAAACCTTTTAATGATTCTTACGAATCCCCGGTTAAAAGGCTGCTGCAAACTAATTAACTTTGCTTACCTATTTCTAGGTAACCTTATCTGTTATTCTTGGCAGCCTCACCCAAACTGTGCGAGGCTGCCAAGAATAACAGATAAGGTTACCTAGAGATATTTTACAACACAAGAGTCTTCAAATACCAACTCAGATACTGCAATGTCCACGAGGGTGGAGTTTCAAAACGTCTTTGCTTCCTGCAAAGAACGTCCGATTCACGGCTGGCTTTTATCTTCTTGGAGGAGGGGCCATAACCTTGCAGCCTTACTCCCGAGTCGCCCGTGCTGCTGCAGCTGCTCTTTCCTCTGAGCAATCCTGCGCGCACACGCACTTGGCCCAGGCTCTTTGGGAACCTCCTTATCGCTGCTGCCAGCCCCCACCATCTCCGAAGGCAGCACTGCACTCCCTGATAGTCCTGGCTCCTCACCTGAGTCCTCGCTCTCCTTAGCCATCCACACCTGCTAACCACAACAGAACCGGCTGAATACCACCTCTGCACATGCCCCTTTTTTCACTGCTGCTGTAACTTTGAACGGCCATTACAAGAACAGTCATAAGTCGAAAACGATCTGTATTTCTGCCCCTGGATCTCAGCCTTCAGATAAATGGTGGAGAGAGAGAGAGAAAAGAAAAAGAAAAAGAAATCCCACCCCTTTCGCATGCTTTTAACCGAGCCCATGAGCCCAGGATTTTTTTAGCTTTTGTATTCGCCGCCGAGGTCGTCCGCTCCGCATCTCCATTAAGGTGTTAACAGAGGACCGATCCCTTTGTGCAGCCCCCCCACCCGGTTTCTGAAAAATCAAAAGAACCTCTCACGACTCCAAGGTCTCTCTGACCCATTTCGGCTCCTCCGAAGGATCTCCTTGTGATTGAAATCTCCCTTTTGTTCCTCTTTCGAAGGGAGGAATTATCTCTCCTGGCCTCCAAACCAGGTGAAAAGGGAAAATGTCACTGCAGCAAAGGAAGGTGATTTGTCATGAGGGATGGGAGCTTGCCGTAGGCTCCCCGCCTTTTCTCGAGAGGCTCTTTTTTTTCTTTTTCTGTTTGGAGACCAAAGTATCGTGTCTGATGCAAAAGAGGCAAACCGTTCTTGGAATCGCAATTGCAAAAGCAATGAGTTGACACACAAAGCCAGACCGAAAAGTTGGCATGTGGCTTTTTTTTTTTTTTCCCTTGTCACTTTGAGTCCTTTCACTGCCAGGAAGGAAAATTGGAGAAAGGGGATGAATGTAGAAATCCACAGCCCATCAAGGAATCGGCCTAATTACAATCAAGGACTGGAATATGTTCTTTCTTTTTATGGAGGTTCTCGGTCATTCAGGTCCTGGGTGTCCCAACTGGACTTTCTTTGTTTTGTTTTCTTTTGAAGACATTTTGCTTCTCATCCAAGAAGCTTCCTCAGGCTCTGACTGGATGGTGGAGAACGGAAGGATTGATACTCCTTGCGGACAGCTGGTCATTTGCATCCTTTTAAAGATAACTTGAGGCCACTTGGAGGCTTATCTGTGTCTTCCTCAGGGTCACCTGAGTGGTGCAAATGGTTCCTGTAGTCTGCAATTATTTTCCCCTCTGGAAATCCCTTCCTACTCCCACGCCTCCTGAAAAAGCACCTTTGAGGGGTCTTTCTTTTTCCACAAGTGCTACATTTAACGTCCCGCTTTGCTGCAGTCAGACGCCAGGGAGCAGGTGGTTCCTGGTGCAGAATTTCAGGAGGTGAGGTGCAGGGACACCACAATGCCCAAAAGCTTGGTGACTATCTAGCAATGATTTGGCATGGTCGATTCAAGGAGGACACTTTCATTTCGTCACTGTGTGAAAGAACCGATATCCTGTTCCAAAGAGGTGTTTCCTGCCACCTTTTTTATCCACTCAGACTGAAGCCTTCATTCCACATTTATTCAATCAAGAAGGCTGGAGATCATGTCTGTCTCTCTGTCTCTGTCTACCTACCTACCTACCTACCTATCATCTATCTATCTATCTATCTATCTATCTATCATCTATCTATCTATCTATCTATCTATCTATCTATCTATCTATCTATCTATCATCTATCTATCTATCTATCTATCTATCTATCTATCTATCTATCTACCTATCATCTATCTATCTATCTTTCTAATCCACCATCTAACTCTCTTCATCTTTATCTCATTATTTATTATCTATTATCTACCTATCCATCCAACAATCTTATCTCCTATCTATCTATCTATCTATCTATCTATCTATCTATCTATCTATCTATCTATCTATCTATCTATCTTTCTAAACCACCATCTAACTTTCTCTTCATCTTTATCTCATTATTTATCTATTATCTATTATCTACCTATCCAACGATCTTATCTCCTATCATCTATCTATCTATCTATCTATCTATCTATCTATCTATCTATCATCTATCATCTATCTATCTATCTATCTAATCCACCATCTAACTTTTCCTTCATCTTTATCTCATTATTTATTATCTATTATCTACCTATCCATCCAACGATCTTATCTTCTATCTATCTATCTATCTATCTATCTATCTATCTATCTATCTATCATCTATCTATCTATCTATCTATCTATCTATCTATCTATCTATCTATCTTTCTAATCCACCATCTAACTTTCTCTTCATCTTTATCTCATTATTTATCTATTATCTATTATCTACCTATCCAACGATCTTATCTCCTATCATCTATCTATCTATCTATCTATCTATCTATCTATCTATCTATCTATCTATCTATCTATCATCTGTCTAATCCACCATCTAACTTTCTCTTCATCTTTATCTCATTATTTATCTATTATCTATTATCTACCTATCCAACGATCTTATCTCCTATCATCTATCTATCTATCTATCTATCTATCTATCATCTATCTATCTATCTTTCTAATCCACCATCTAACTTTCTCTTCATCTTTATCTCATTATTTATTATCTATTATCTACCTATCCATCCAACGATCTTATCTCCTATCTATCTATCTATCTATCTATCTATCTATCTATCTATCTATCTATCTATCAATCTATCTACCTACCTATCATCTATCTATCTATCTATCTATCTATCTATCTATCTACCTATCATCTATCTATCTATCTATCTATCTATCTATCTATCAATCTATCTATCTACCTACCTATCATCTATCTATCTATCTATCTATCTATCTATCTATCTATCTATCGGTAGATAGATAGGTAGATATACCTATCATCTATCTAATCAACTATATTTCTTAACTTTCTCTTCTCTTTATCTAACATCTACTATCAACCTATCTATTCAGCTACTTACCCACCTGCCTACCTATCATCTATCTTATCTTTTTCTCTTCTCTCTTTATCTACTATTATCTACCCATCCATCCAAATATTTTATCTGTCTGTCTACCTACCTACCTACCTACCTACCTACCTACATCTATCTATCTATCTATCATCTATCATCTATCATCTATCTCTATCTATCATCTATCATCTATCTGTATCTATCTATCTATATCTATTTATCATCTATTATCTCTCTGTCATATCTATCTATCTATCTATCTATCTATCTATCTATCTATCTATCTATCTATCTATCTATCTATCTATCTATCTATCTATCTATCTATCTATCCTATCTATCTATCTATCTATCTATCTATCTATCTATCTATCTATCTATCTATCTATCTATCTATATCTATCTATCTATCTATCTATCTATCTATCTATCTATCTATCTATCTATCATCTATCTATCTATCTATCTATCTATCTATCTATCTATCTATCTATCTATCTATCTATCTATCTATCCATCCCTATGTCATCTAATATACAGTACACACATATATACACACACATCTCTCTCTCCCTCCCTCCCTCCCTCCCTCCCTCTCTCTCTCTCTCCTATCTATCTATAAAATCTGAAAAATATCCACTCCTACTTGGAAGAGGCAAGGGCCAATATCACCTCTGCTAGGCTTTTGTGCAGACTTCGCAACTGAGTCACCATGATTTTCAAAAACGTGCATCTTCAATCTAGTCAGCGCAGCCTATCAAAGAAGTCCGTACTTCCTTTTCCCTGCAGGCCAGAATGCCCTGGCCAAAGGGAAGTGAAAGGGAGCAGGCTGTTGAACCATCACTGCAGAAGCAATGATGGCAGGAGATTATCAAGAGGGGGCTGGCCAATTTCGCAGTTCGCTTGCAATCCAAAGCCCTGATATAGATATCCACTAATACAACCTGACCTCCACTAATTTCAACTTGCAAGCTCAGCTTGGATTTGCTTGACAAGACAATTGGAAAACAGACAACAGATAATCAGAGTTGGAAGGGACCTTGTAGGTCATCTAGTCCAACCCCCCCCGCCCAAGCGGGAGACCCTACACCATTTCTGACAAATGGCAGTCCAGTCTCTTCTTGAAGGTCTCAAGTGAGGGCGCTCCCACAACTTCCGAGGGCAACTTCTCTTCCATGGGTTGATTGTTCTCACTGTCGGAAAGTTTCTCCTTATTTCCAGGTTGAATCTCTCCTTGTTCAGTTTCCATCCATTATTCCTTGTCTGGCCTTTGGGTGCTTTGGAGAATAGCTTGACCCCCTTCCTCCTCCCTGTGGCAGCCCCTCAAATATTGGAAGACTGCTATCATATCTACCCTGGTCCTTCTCTTCATAGACTAGGCATGCTCAATTCCTGCAACCTTCATATATTTTAGTCTCCAGTCCCCTAATCATCCTGGTTGCTCTTCTCTGTACTTTTTCTAGAGTCTCCACATCTTTTTTTATTCCCCATGGACATCTGGAAACCTTTCAAAACCATCTGTTGGATCTCAATTGAGCAGTGACTCTTAATCCCAAATAGGTCCCATCCACCAGGCTGTGATCTTCCCACAACGAAAGAATTAGCAAAAGATCCTTCACGATCAATTGACCATCATCTCACCCAACCTAAAAGGACTACCTGTGTCCATACTGAGATGTTCTAAATGTCAGGGAAGGGAGGAATCTAAGAATCTAAAGATAGAACAAGATTGGCAAAAATAAGTAAAAAAATATCACCGCCATGTTGGAAATGCAGCATGGTGATAGGGACCTACTACCAGATGTGGTGGACATGTGTAAAAGCAAAAGAGTATTGGTGGAAGATAAAGGTGTGGGTGGAAGAGATGATTAGTCAAAAAGTAGAGTTTAGACCGGAAGCGTTCCTATTGGGAATTATAGTAAAGAAATAATATATTTAATGTTGCACCTAATAACAGCTGTGAGATTGGTTTATGCCCAAAACTGGAAGAACGAAGACACCCCCATCGAAAGCGAAATAATAAGGAAAATATTAGTCTGTGCAGAGATGGACAGACTAACTTTAGAAATTAAGGATAAGAGTGAGACAGAGTATTACGAAGTCTGTAGCAAAATGTGTCAATGGTTGGAGTTGAGGAAAAGTTGAGGAAATTGTTGATGCTTTATAGGAACGAAGGTTAAAGTTATGTAGCTAAAGAAAATGAAATATAAGGGATAATTATGATATGAATATAAAGACTCTCAGGGGAAAAAGGAGATGGGAAAGAAGCCAGGTTGTAAATATGTGTATAAATGTAAATAGAAACAATATGTAGCTAGCATTACATTAACAACGTAGGAAAAAGGAAAGATCAATTGTTATATCTATTTTTATGTTATAGTATGTATGGCCAAAATGATTGCCAAGAAAGTCACACTGTGTTCAATTGTTTTTAATATTTACTTAATAAAAATTTAATTAAAAGAAAAAGAATCTAAAGATAGGATATCCAATACCCGGGAATTGTAGATGGATAGTTGATATCTCACTTTAGTTTTGGAAAGTTAATCTTTTTGGAGGAATCCTTCAATTAGTTCCAGAATAACAGCCTAGAGTGATACACAGACTGGGCTGAGTGAGAGTAATTGATCTAAAATGATCTCAGATGTGTAAATCTCTGTCTTCTTAGAGTACGTGTGTGTGTGTGTGTGTGTGTGTGTGTGAAACTTGATCACGTCATGTGACGTATCGTGACATATTGTGACTTTTTTTTGCCTTTGTGAAGCTGGGGTGGGCGTGGCCTGCATGTGACAAACCCAGTTTGACAGGCCTGACTTAGATTAATAGTTTAAATCAGGGTTCTCCAACCTTGGCAACTTTAAGACTTGTGGACTTCAACTCCCAGAATTCCCCAGCCATATTGATCCCAGAATTCTGGGAGTTGAAGTCCACAAGCCTTAAAGTTGCCAAGGTTGAAGACCCCTGGTTTAAATAGTGTAAAAAGTTTGCACCTACCCCTCTCCTAGAAGAATGAAATACTTCGAGAGATATTAAAAAGGCAGAAGATTATATTTCCCTGGATGAGAAATGACAAAACATGCTCTTGGAAAGCTGCCTCCACCTTCCTTAATAGCCCTCAGCAGATGTCAGCACTTAAGAGATAAAGCTAGCTCTATTCATAAGCAAATACCCTCACCCAAGATCCAACAAAGGTAGGATTAGCCCACAGCTACAATAGGAATTGCCCAAAGCCTCTTTACTGCATTACCCTCAGAAACTTCAGCCAAGTTTAGCTCAGACAAACATCTAGGATTTGTACTTTGCCTATAGAGCCAGCTACGACCCCTACATAACCCCCACATGGCCCCATGGGAGTCTGGCAACAGCCAATAGAAGACATGTTCTTGCACAGGAACAGGAAGCTCAAGTGCAAAGCCCAGGAGAAGGTATAAAACCCCCTCATTCTCAACCCCATGTGGGCAGCTGTTCAGAACCATCCATGTAGTTCTATTTAATCATTAAACCATATTTTCAATCAGCTTCCACCCTCCATTTTGTCTCCGGTGCCTTTCTCCCCATTGGAACTGAACCAGATGGATATTTCTTCCAACAATAGTACCCATTTTCTTTTTTTTTTTTTTTTTTTTAGAGGAAACTTCTTCAAATTTCTCTCAGCCTTCTACATTTCAAGTTTTCCCCCCATCAATAGCTACAAAAATACAGGTAAAGGTTTTCTCTGTCCAGTTGAATATGACTAAAGCAGTGGTCGCCAACCAGTGGGCCAGGGACCATTGGTGGTCCGTGAGAAAATTTTGGTGGTCCACAGAGAAATGTCACCCCAAAGCAATTAATCCAGGCTGTGCGGGAACACAAGGCTGCATCGCTCACATGGCCTGCGCGGAAGACAAGGCTTGCGTTGCTTGCATTGCGAACAACATGAGGTAGTGAGGGGAGGGGGAAAGGGCGGAGGGGGGGAACTTGCCCCACTCGCCCCACGCACCTGGCCTGGCCACCGGGCTGCTTCTTTCCGCTTTTTTCTTCTTCTGCTTTTGGCTGCACGCAAGGAAAGCAGCCGAAGTCTTTCTTTCTCTCCCCAAACTCCACCTGAAATGAGTCTATGGGACCCTGCAAGGCCTCCTGCTCCAAGAGGCTGCAAAGACTCATTTCTGGCAGAGTTTTGGGGGGGAGAAAGAAAGACTTCGGCTGCTCCTGCTGCTTTCCTTGCATGAAGCCAAAAGTCTTTCTCTCTCCCCACCCCAGAACAGAGCTGGAGACAGCATCCTGCAATCCCAAATAAAGAACGATTGATCGGTAGGAAAACGGGGTGGGGGATTTTCCTGCAGACTTTTGGGGGCATTTTCCCAGGGTCTCTGGTCCTCAGGATTTAAAACGATGAGTTTGCTGGTCCCTGAGGTCCAACAGGTTGGTGACCCCTGGGCTAAAGGGCCGTGCTGATCTCCGTTTCTTTGCTGAGGGAGCCAGTGTTATCCGAAGATGTTCCATGGTCATGTGGCCAGCATTACTATATGCCGAAAAGTGGTACCTATTTATCTACTTGCATTTGCATGCTGTCAAACTGCTAGGTGGGGAGGAGCTGAGGCAAGGAATGGGAGCTCACCCCATCCTGTGGCACTCCGGTCTCAAACATGGGCTGTCAGCTTTCAAGCTGACAAACTCAGGATCTTTAACTATTGAGCCATTGTGCCTCCATCAATACCTATAAATGATAAATATCCTGTATAACTGTATAATTGTCCCATGTATGTTATTATGAGTATGAAATCTGGAAGGTTTTAAAGCCCTGCAATGCCATTTTTTCTTAGCAAAAGAAGAGAAAAATTGCTAAATTGTCCCTCTCTGCAAATAGCTTCTAAATATAGAATGAACAGTACTTGGGGAAATGATTAGTACTGATAAAAAGAAATGATGGCTTTCTCTGGACAACGCTTTGAAAAAGTGGCATGGTCATATAACATGTGGATTCTCCAAGTTGGAGAAGGAGTTGGAAAAAACAACAATTACCAACTTGGAGAGGAGTGGAAAAAACAACAATTACACAGGGCAGCTTGACATAGGAGAAGCAGAAGTAGATGGATGAAAAAGGCAGGATTTTGAAATTCAAGAAGACCCTGAATGAAACTGGATGCGTTGAAGGTCGTTGGCTTAAAGGAGAAGGAAGGAAGGAAGGAAGGAAGGAAGGAAGGAAGGAAGGAAGAGAAAGGGAGAAGAAGGATGGATGGATGCAGAACCTAGCAACTGGGCCACATAGTCTCTTTTCTGAAGACTTGTTTCTTTGGCCTCCTGCTGTTTTTACAGAACAACAGAATTGGGAAGGGACCTTGGAGGTCATCTAGTCCAACCTCCTGCTCAAGCAGGAGACCTTATACCATTCCAGACAAACAGCTGTTCGGTCTCTTGTTGAAAACCTGTTTTTAGGAACTTCCTTCATGAGATGTCCCTTGAGTAGCCACCCAAACATAGCATACTAATTCTGCCATTTCACGGAGGCCTTGGAATCACTTCACAGAGTGAAAGAAGCTTAAGCCGAGATTGATGGTTGCTGCAAAGCAACAAATTGCAATAGCTGACAGGTTAACATCACCTCCTAGAGATAAGCATTCCAGGCTGGGTCTGACAAGGGAGGAAACAACAACAAGAGATAAGCCTCCTTTGACCAACCTGACAGAGTTAATTACAGGTGGGAGGTGGTTGGAAGGGCCTATTATCCCTCCAAGGGTTAAATTGATTAATGGCATATAAAGGCAGAGATCTCTGTAATGGTAGCTTAATAATTTGATGATGTCAGCAGAAGCTGATGAGAGTTTAGTAAGTACAATAAATATAATTTTAGTTCCGGAGATTGCAGGATGTCTGTTTCTTCTTTTACACACACACACACACACACACACACACACACACACACACACACACAGATGGTTGGAGGGGACCTTGGAGGTCTTCTAGTCCAACCCCCAGCCCAAGCAGACAAATACCATTCCAGACAAATGGCTGTCCTGTCTCTTCTTGAAAACCTCCAGTGATGGAGCAGCCACAACTTCTGGTAGCAAGCAGTTCCGTTCTGTGCTTTCATCCATGTCCTTTCCTGGAACTAACATTTTACTGAGGCCTCATTGATAATTTTGTGGTATTCAGACTTTATTGCCTAAGTGTATCTTTTAATTTACAATGATAAAATAAAGCCTATTTCAGAATTGTTTCAGTCACCAGGAATACATAAGAGCTTTATTATCTTTTACTCATTAATGCCAACTGTCTGGAACTGAGGTCAGCTTTAAATCAACCAAGGTTCAAGACCGTACGGATTAGGCAAAACCTGGCTCAAATACAGTCACTGTGAGAGGGATCTTGGAGTCCTAGTGGACGATCACTTAAATACGAGCCAGCTGTTTGTGGCAGCAGTCAAAAAAGCTAACAGAATCCTTGGTTGTATAACCAGAAGCATAGAATCAAAACCACGCCAAATTGGTACCACTCTATAAAGCCTTAGTAAGGCCACACCTGGAGTCCTGCATCCAGTTTTGGTCACCACATTGTAAAAAAGATGTTGAGACTCTAGAAAAAAATGCAGAGAAGAGCAACTAGGATGATTAAAGGCCCGGAGACAGTTGCAGGATTTGGGTTTGGCTAATTTAGAGAAAAGAAGAAATAAGGGGGGGACAGGCGAGGAGTATTCCAGTATTTGAGGGGCTGCCATAAATACGAAGGGTGACTATCAACCTACTCTCCAAAGCACCAGAGGACAGGACAAGAAGCAACAGATGGAAACTAATCAAGGAGAGAAGCAACCTGAAATTAAGGAGACACTTCCTAACAGGCAGGACAATTAACCAGTGGAACTGCTTGCCACCAGAAATTGTGGCTGCTCCATCACTGGAGGTTTTTAAGAAGAGACTGGGTGGCCACTTGTCTGAAATGGTGAAGGGTCTCCTGCTTGGGCAGGGGTTTGGACTAGAAGACCTTCAGGGTCTCTTCCAGCTCTATTCTGAATTGAAAAACTAGCATCTGGATATTTCGAATAGACCGTGTCCTCTGCATCTGATAATGAGAATTACATTTCAAAAACTTTCTAGATTTGGTCGCATTGCCTTTAGCCATGAGTCACATTCATTTGCCCTTAGCACGATGATTCAGCAGTTCTGAAATTCATATTTCATTTACTAGCAACAGATCTATTAAAAAAACAACAACTCCCAACATTCAGTACATTTGTTGTTGTTGTTTTTAATCTTACGTCTTTGTTTGGAACTGATAATGTGCTGAACACTGGACAGGCATGTCCGAGTCTTTGGTTAAGTCTCGCATTGATTAAAGAGAACGGGGGATGAGTGTAAATTAATGCATGGATTGGGAGAGGCTTTTGAAATATATTCTGAAATCAATGGAGGGAGGGAGCTTGCATTGAAAAAGAAAAGAAAGTTAAAAGAAAGAGTCTGGTTATCACTTTGGACTGGAGGGTAAAAGAGATAACAGATAATCAGAGTTAGAAGGGACCCTGTAGATCATCTAGTCCAACCCCCTGTGGAAGCAAGAGACCCTACACCATTTCTGCCAGATGGCAGCCCAGTCTCTTCTTGAAGGTCTCAACTGATGAAGCTCCCACAACTTCCGAGGGCAACTTCTCTTCCATGGGTTGATGGTTCTCACTGTCAGAAAGTTTCTCCTTGTTTCCAGGTTGAATCTCTCCTTGGTCAGTTTCCATCCATTATTCCTTGTCTGGCCTTCAGGTGCCTTGGAGAATACCTTGACCCCCTCCTCCTCTCTGGGGCAGCCCCTCAAACATTGGAAGGCTGCCATCCTGTCTCCCCTGGTCCTTCTCTTCCCTGGACTAGCCAGGCCCAGTTCCTGCAACCGTTCTTCGCATGTTTTAGTCTCCAGTCCCCTCATCATCCTGCTTGCTCTTCTCTGCACTCTTTCCAGAGCCTCAGCATCTTTTTTTCATCTCTTCTTTGTGGCAAGCCCTGAGATATTGGAAGACTGCTATCATGTCACCCCATCCTTCTTTTCCTTAAACTAGACTTGTCTTCTGTCCATCCATGGTTTGCTCAGATGTCTTTCTTTCTTTCTTTCTTTCTTTCTTTCTTCCTTCCTTCCTTTCTTTCTTTCTTCCTTCCTTCCTTCTTTCTTTCTTCCTTCTTTCTTCCTTCCTTCCTTCCTTCCTTCCTTCCTTCCTTCCTCCCTTCCTTCCTTCCTTCCTTCCTTCCTTTCTCTCGCTTTGGAGAACAGCTTGACCCCCTCCTCCTCTCTGGGGCAGCCCCTCAAATATTGGAAGGCTGCTCTTCTGTCTCCCCTGGTCCTTCTCTTCCCTAGACTAGCCAGGCCCAGTTCCTGCAACCGTTCGTTGTATGTTTTAGTGTCCAGTACCCTCATCATCCTGGTTATAAAGAATGGTTGCAGGAATTGGAAACATTTTATTTTTTATTTATTTTGTCAAGCGATTATAAGATAACAGGTATAAGTATAAACATGGTTATGAATACATGAAATGGATACATATAAGAAAAATAAAAAAATATAAAAGAAACAATAGGACAGGGACGTGGTGCACTTATGCACGCCCCCTACAGACCTCTTAGGAAAGGGGTGAGGTCAATAGTAGACAGTCTGAGGTTAAAGTTTTTGGGATTTGGGAAAGAAACCCCCAGAGTCAGGTAGAGTATTCCAAACATTGACCACTCTGTTGCTGAAGTCATATTTTCTGCAATCAAGTTTGGTGCGGTTAACCTTGAGTTTGTATCTATTGTGTGCTCTTGTATTGTTATGGTTGAAGCTAAAGTATTCATTGATAGGTAGGACATTGCAATGTATGATTTTATATACTATACTTAGATCGGACTGAAGACGGCGTAATTCAAGGTTTTCTAGGTCTAGAATTTCAAGTCTGGTGGCATAAGGTATTCTGCAATCAGTAGAGGAGTGGAGAACTCTTCTTGTGAAATATTTCTGGACTTTCTCAACTGTATTAATATCAGATACGTAATGCGGGTTCCAGACTGATGGGCTGTATTTGAGTATTAGTCTAGCAAATGTTTTGTTTGCTCTGGTTAGTAGTGTGATATTACCAGAGAAAAAGCTACATAGGATTAGGTTAACAACTCTTAATGCCTTTTTGGCTATGTAGTTACAGTGGGCTCTAGCACTTAGGTCATTAGAGATGAGAACTCCAAGGTTCTTTACAGAGTTTGGATCATCAACATGGTCTTGACCAGGGGTCCCCAACCACCGGGCCCCGGACCGGTACCGGTCCGTGGAAGATTTTCTACCAGGCCGCCGCTTTGCTGGGCGCCGCCATTTTGTTTTGATGAGAAAGTGCTTCCGGTGAGCTTTTCCGGTTGGAAAGCGGCGTTTGGGTCCTGAAGGAATCCTCACGCCTTAGTTTCATCGAAGAGGGTGGTGGCTTAGAACAAAACTAAGGCACGAGGATTCTTTCAGCACCCAAGGCTAGGCGAGCCGAGTGACCGTCCCGAAGCCGTCCCGAAGCCGATCGACAAAGGTACAAAGGAGGAGTTGAAGGTCGCGGGGAGAAGCGGGGGATGGCTGGCTGGCCAGTCGCTCGGCTCGCCTTGCCATGTGTGCTGATGCCGGTACCGGGCCACGGATCATTTTGTGATGCCGGTACCGGGCTGTGGCACAAAAAAGGTTGGGGGACACTGGTCTTTTGACTATTCCGCTTGTATTTTATTTTCTGATTTTTTTTTTTTTTGCCAATATGTAAGACAGAGCATTTATTTATTGAGATTTGAAGTTGCCATTTGTTTGACCATTCTGATACATAGTTGAGGTCTTTTTGAAGGGTAGCAGTATTGTCTGTGGTATTGAACAGCTTTACATCATCGGCGAAGAGAACGCAGTTGCTCTTAATATGATCACAGAGGTCATTTATGTAGAGTATGAAGAGAGTTGGTCCTAGAACATTGCCTTGGGGGACACCACTGTTGGAATATATACTATATATACTATTTTATATACTATACTTAGATTGGAGAGAAGGCAGTGTAGTTCTAGGTTTTCTCGGTCTAGAATTTCAAATCTGGTGGCATAAGGTATTCTGCAATCAGTAGAGGAGTGGAGAACTCTTCTTGTGAAATATATCTGGACTTTCTCAACTGTGTCAGTATCAGATACGTAATGCGTATCTGATATGAAAAACATGAAGAACGGTTACAAGAACTGGGTATGTCTAGTCTAATGAAAAGAAGGACCAGGGGAGACATGATAGCAATCTTCCAATATCTCAGGGGCTGCCCTAAAAGAAGAGGAAATCAAGCTATTCTCCAAAGCACCTGAGGGCAGGACAAGAAGCAAATGGGTGGAAACTGACCAAGGAGAGAAGCAGCTTAGAACTAAGAAGAAATTTCCTGACAGTGAGGACAATTAATGGGTGAAACAACTTGGCTTCAAAAGTTGTAAATGCTCCATCACTGGAGGTTTTTAGGAAGAGATTGGACAACCAAAAGGGTCTCCTCTTCAAGCAGCGGGTTGGGCTAGAAGACCTCCAAAGTCCCTTCCAATTCTGTTATTTTATTGGTCTACTGAAAACAGTGAAAACTTTACTTCGAAACTTGAACATTTTCCCACCCTGTTATATTTGTTCTACAAAGCTATCTGTTCCCCTCCAACCCATAATCCAAGGTCTCCTCTAACACCTACTGTGTAATTATGGCTTCTCTTTTTGCGTTAAGTCCACAATATTAACAATTCTGGGACATTGAGACTCTCAGAACAAAGTGAAGGGGAGGAAGGTATTTATCAAAAAAATGTGTGGGTGTTATTGGCATTTATCGTCCTTCCAGAAGATGCTGTAGGTTGTGTTAGAGTCGTAATATTGTATCACAATCTTGTAGGAAGGTATCTCTAAGCTCTTCCACTTGTTATTACAGTGAGCACAAAATTATGTTTCCTAAATCTTCTTGTTATTAGATAAAAGCTCGGGTCGTCTTTGAGCTGAATTTAACTCCTTGATCATGGAGCATCCTGAAGTTGTTTGTTACCAATTTCTTCTGCGCAAATTTAGGACATTCTAGCTGGTCCTTTCGACCAGGGTTTCCTTGAGATCTTCCTTTCAGATCAATCAACCCACCATGAAGGAAGGTCCATCTTGGAACTACGCTGCTGGTTGAACTAATGACTTCAAACAGAGAATTGATGGACATCTGTCAGAGATGGTCTAGTCTAGTGGATTTTGCACTGAGCAGTGGCATGGGCTAGATGCAGAGGTGGTATTCAGCCGGTTTGGACCAGTTCTGGAGAACCGGTAGCGGAAATTTGGAGTAGTTCGGAGAATCGGCCAATCCCACCTCCGACTGGCCCCACCAACCCCATCTCTTCTCTGCCTCCCATTGAGCTCCAACTGATCGGCTGGGTCTCCTTTGGTTGCCCTGCACAGGAGAAGGGAGCTGGAAAGCAGGTTAGTGGGGTGGGGAGGGAAGGGGGATTTTGCAGTATCCTTCCCCTGCCACGCCCACCAAGCCACACCCCCACAGAAGCGATAGTAAAAAATTTGAATCCTACCACTGGCTAGCTGGCCTCCAAGATTACATCCATCTCTATAATTCTCTGTTTTAAGTCACTGAATCTAACTCTGTTCAACATTTCATTCCGTGAAATGTAGAAAAAAAACAATTCATAAACGGTCCTTGTTAGAACTGACCACGTGACCATGTTTTTCCTAGAATGGATTTGAAAGCATGACAGACTAAACAAATGTACCAACGACGAAAATGGGTTTCTCATTTCTAAGAATAGAAGACCTTCAATTGGACCAAAGTTCTACCCAATCCATCACCCGTTTTCTCATGGTCAGCAGTCAAAACACGGATGGGAAACCCACAACCGGAAGGAACACAATAATATCCACCAACGTGTATTCCCAGAAACTGATGTTCAAAAGCCCGTGGCTTCTCATTTGATTGTACCCATGTGTCCATCATGACTTATGGCCAACACATGAGACATGAAACCAAATAAGGCACCAATGTTGACCTTCTAATGTTTCCTTCATCATAGCTGCATCCTTCTAATGATTTATATCATCACATAATTGAAGAGGTCTCATTAGCAATTTTCTCAATGGATAGAACTTAATCTATCCATTAGATGGATTATCAAATGGCTAATTTCAGGTAAATATATCTCAAATAAGAATTTGATGATCCTCAGTTATATTATATGGTGCTTCTTATTGAATTCACAAATTATTTTGTTGAGGTTGTTTTTTTTTTCTCATTAGTTTCTTATCCAAAGGGAAATGAAATCTACTGGAATCTGTCCTTAAATAAACAAAAAACAAAAACAAACCATGAGTTCTAGTTCCACTTTTGACACAAAGCCAGATGGGTGACTTTGGGACAGTCATTCTTCCCAGCCCTAAGAAGCAGACAGTGGCAAAGCATTTCCAAAAACCCTTGGCAGGCAATCACCAAGATCAAGACTGACTTGAAGACAAGAAAGAAGGGAGGAAGGAAGGAAGGAAGGAAGGAAGGAAGGAAGGAAGGAAGGAAGGAAGGAAGAGAGAACGAAAGAAAAAAGAAAGAAAGAAAGAAAGAAAGAAAGAAAGAAAGAAAGAAAGAAAGAAAGAAAGAAAGAAAGAAAGAAAGAAAGAAAGAAAGAGGGAGGGAGGGAGGGAGGGGAGGGAGAGAGGAAGGAAGGAAGGGTGAAGAGAGAGAAAGAAGGAAGGAAGGGTGAAAGAGAGAGAAAGAAAGAGAAAGAAGGAAGGAGAGAGAGAAAGAAGGAAGGAAGGGTGAAAGAGAGGGAAAGAAAGAGAAAGAAGGAAGGAGAGAGAGAAAGAAGGAAGGAAGGGTGAAAGAGAGAAAGAAAGAGAAAGAAGGAAGGAGAGAGAGAAAGAAGGAAGGAAGGGTGAAGGAGAAAAAAGAGAGAGAGAAAGAAAAAGAAAGAAAGAAAAAGAGAAAAGAAGAAAGGAGAGAGAGAAAGAAGGAAGGAGAGAGAAAGAAGGAAGGGTGAAAGAGAGAGAGAGAGAGAACGAAAGAGAAAGAAAGAGAAAGAAGGAAGGAGAGAGAGAAAGAAAGAAGAAGAGAAGGAAGGAAGGAAGGAAGGAAGGAAGGAAGGAAGGAAGGAAGGAAGGAGGGAAGGAGAAAGAGAGAAAGAAAGAACAACTTGTGTCCAGACATTGTGGGTGCTCTAGCATTGGAGGTTTTGAAGGTGAAATGGAAAACCATTTGTCTAAATGCGATGCTCCGGGTTGAGAAGGGGGGCTGACTAGTCCAGTGGTTCTTAACCTGAGTGATATCGCCCCCCCCTCCCCAGGGGGCGATTTCATTTTTCAGGGGGGCGATGGAACGAAAAGGGGCGACGCGGGGGCGAAGGAATGGAAGGGGGGGTGATATGGGGGCGATGGAGCGAGAAGTTTTGGGGACACTTTTGAGACTTTTTTCGTACAGTGAACCACTCACTGTATATCTGTCGTACAAAAACATCAGATTGCTCGCTGTTAGTGGATTGAACTGTGTTTTAAAAATGTTCCTCCAGCTTCAGTACTGAATGCCACACATAATGTGAATATGCATCGCTCATCTTCATGCGCGGTGCTCAGCAGCCTCTATCACTCTACCCATTAAATTTGTCACTCTGGTTTTTGTTGCTTTCCTCCTGTAAAATTTTTCCTTTGTGTCTTTTTAACCCTCTTTACAATGTGCATGAATGTATATTTTCCTCGAATCTTAATTTAGTTTCAGAGTTTTCGTCTTGAAATTCTTAGTTCCTGCATTGCAGTTTGTTCTTATGCCCTTTTGGTATTTCTTTTTGCCTCTTAAAATTCACTTGTAATTAAATCATTAAATGTTACCGGGGGTTTTTTGGGCATTTCACTTTCTTGCCATTGAATTTTGTTTTTCAGTGGTCATTGCATTTAAGTGTCTTGAATAAATAAGATAATAATGAAACACTTGTATCACGAAGTTTGGGAGTAAAGTGATGGGTGGCATCAGAATTTTTCAGACAGTTGAGATATGGGGAAAAAGACTGGAAATAAATTATTTGCATCGATATGTCCTGATGACAATTTTAAAGAAAACAAAAAAACGTGTTTGCATAAATTGAAGAATTATTTCCTATGTTGTGATTGAGAGGTTATGTTGGGGGAGGGGGAGGCGATGATAACTTCCTCAATGGCTCAAGGGGGCGATTCTTTCAAAAAGATTAAGAACCCCTGGACTAGAAGACCAGCAAGGTCCCTCCCAACTCTGCTATTCTCTTATTCCGATATCCTGATGCCTTGAGTGGGATAGGAATTCAAGCAAGGAAGCCGTAGAGCAGTGGTCCCCAACCTTTTTTGTACCACGGACCGGTACAATCCACGGACCGATGGACCGGTACCGGCATCAGCACACACAACCAAGGCAAGGCAAGATGAGCGACCGGCCAGCCAGCCGTCCCCCACTTCTCCCCGCCACCTTCAACTCCTCCTTTGTACCTTCTCGCGGTCGATGGGCTTTTCGGGCTCTTTCTTAATCTCCTCCTGAGTAACACGAGACTCCACCGCCATCGGGACGGCTCTTCGCTCAAAGCCGCGCCCCCTTCGACGAAACTAAGGCGCGAGGATTCCTTCAGCACCCAAACGCCGCTTTCCAACCGACGACCGACAAGCTCACCCGAAGCACTTTCTCAAGCGCCGTCAAAACAAGATGGCGGCGCCCAAGCAAAATAGGCAGCCCGGTACAAAATGATCCACGGACCGGTACCAGTCCGGGGCCCGGTGGTTGGGGACCATTGCCATAGAGCATAAAATCATACAGTTAGATTATCCAATACAACCCTGCATCTAATACAGAATTCATCAGAGCATGGAAAAACAAGCATTGAGCCTAGTGGTTAAGGAGCTGGGCTAGAAACTAGGAGACGTAAATCCTAGTCCTGCCTTAGGGATGAATGCTGACTGGGTAACTTTGGGCCAAACTAGGCGAGTTCCAGTCCCGCCTTAGGCATGAAAACCACTGGGTGATTTTTGGGGCCAGTCCCTCTCTGTTAGCTCAACCCATCTCACAGAGTTATTGCGGGGAAAATAGGAAGAGGGACGAGTGTTTGGTAGGTTTCCTTCCAGCTCTGTGATTCTGTATTTTGGCATTTCGCTCCTCTCCCCCACCAAGGCCTTCTGTGCTGCCCCAGGATGGCAGGAGGGGATTTCTGGGAAGGAGGACCGGAGAACATCAGGAGGGCAGGCCAAGATTATCTATATGGCCAGCAGGCATCCCAAAGAGTTCAGGTCATTCCAGCCGCCCAGTTAAAGGGAAGGCAGCTATATTGGGAAAAGTAATCTAGAAATGTGCTGGAGGCAGAGGACCACTTTAATGACAAAGGCTTCGGTTCAAACTGTGTGAGGGAAAAATCAGTAATAAACCTCTCCTGTATTTTTACTAGGAAAACCCCACGTGGCTAGAAAATATAAATTATTCCTTCAGTAAATTACTCACTAAAAATGATACAGCCTTTCTTAATGGCTGGAAATGCAATTAGCCGATGGGATCATTGACCGTTTGTCCCACAACCATTTGACCGGGATGATGTAAGGTCTCCTACCTTGACCAAAGGGTTGGACTAGATGACCTCAGAGATCCCTTCCAGCCCTAAGATTCTATGTCCTGTATTCCATCATTCAAAAAAGCCAAGACAGTTCTAGGCTGCATTTAACAGAGGGATAGAATCACATGAAGTGTTAATAGCACTTTACAAAGCCTTGGCGAGACCACACTTTGGCCACCACATTGATGATCCTCAAAAATCAAAAGATGGCGGCGCTAGCGCTTGGTGAGCTTTTCCGAGTAGAAATGGCTTTCTAGAAAAGCTCACCGAAGCACTTTTCATGAAAAAAAGATGGCGGCGCCCAGCAAGCCAGCGCCCGGTAGGAGTTGTTCCGCGGACGGTACCCCTGGCCTTGGCGAGACCACACTTGGCCACTACATTGATGATCAAAAAGATGTGGAGACTCTAGGAACAAACTTGGCAACTTTAAGACTTGTGGACTTCTGGCTGCGGAATTCTGGGAGTTGAAGTCCACAAGTCTTAAAGTTGCCAAGTTTCAAGACCTCTGCTCTAGAAAGAGTGCAGAGAAGAGAAACAAAGGTGATGAACATAGTTGAATGAAAATAAGGACTTGGAGTGACATGATAGCAGTCTTCCAATATCTCAGGGGCTGCCCCAAAGAAGAAGGAGTCAAGCTACTCTCCAAAGCACCTGAAGGTAGGACGAGAAACAATGGGTGGAAACTCATCAAGGAGGGAAGCAACCTGGAACTAAGGAGGAATTTCCTGACAGTGAGAACAATTAACCAGTGGAACAACTGGCCTCCAGAAGTTATGGATGCTCCAACACTGGAAGTTTGTTTTTTTAGAAAAGATAGGACAATCATTTGTCTCACATAGGGTTCCTGCCCGAGCAGGGGGTTAGACTAGAAGATCTCCAAGCTCCCTTTCAATTCTGTTATTCCACACCTGGTGGCAACGGGGTAAAACTGAACAAAGTTAAAGTAATCCAGCATGGATTTCTATAGGAATGAACTGGAACAATTAGTTGTTGTTGTTTTTTAAAGACCAAAAATAGGCCAAACACGATGCAAAGGACAGCTCTGAAAAAGAGAGGTTGTTTGAAGAAGCTTTGTGCAAAGAAGCAAAAACTTAGAAATATTTACATTTGAAGAATGCAAAACTGATCTGGAGTCTTTTTAAAGCATACACTGGGGAGAATTTACGTTTGGAAGACAGACCAGGAACATTTGTCTTTCAAATGGTTCATATTATGCAAAGCTGTATATACTGAGGCTCTCTATATTAAGAAAAGTCACCAAAGACAAATAGAGAAAGATTTCTCAATGCATTCAAAAATTTAAACAAGCATTCCACTGGAAGGAATAGGTTCATATTTTCAAATCTGCAAAATGAACCGGATTTATACTCATCTCTATCTAACTATGCCTTCCAAGCCTGGGACCAATGAAAATTTTACTTCAAAACTTTAACGTTTCCTGACCTTATTATATTTGCTCTACAAAGCTATCTTCTATCTCACAGTAATCCAAGGTCTCCTCCAATCGAATAAAAAAATGAGGACTGTTGCTAAATGCCAACGAAGAGATATGGAGACCTCCAATTCTTCTACCATCTTGGGGATATCTCGATTTTTGCAGTCAAGATAGCTCACCCTTACTGATCTGTGTTTTTCCCCCATTCTTGTTATCTTCACAAGTGGGGTCAAAAGGAAGCAGAGAAATCTCTTTTTCCTGGAAAGAAACCTGATTATTAAGATCCAATTCTCTATGCTGGAGTCACAAAAAGGATTAGGGGACTGGAGGCTAAAACATAGGAAGAACGGTCGCAGGAACTGGATGGGTCTAGTCCAATGAAAAGAAGGACCAGGGGAGACATGATAGGAGTCTCCCAATATCTCAGGGGCTGCCCCCAAAAGAAGAGGGAGTCAAGCTATTCTCCAAAGCACCTGAAGGCAGGACAAGAAGCAAATGGGTGGAAACTGACCAAGGAGAGAAGCAACTTAGAACTAAGGAGAAGTTTACTGACAGGGAGGACAATTAATCAGTGGAACAACTTGCCTCCAGAAGTTGTGGCTGCTCCAACACTGGAAGTTTTTAAAAAGAGATTGGAGAACCATTTGTCTGAAAGGGTGTTGGGTTTCTTGCCTAAACAGGGGGTTGGACTAGAAGACCTCCAAGGTCCCTTCCAACTCTGTTACTCTATTCTATTCTATTCTATTCTGTTCTTATTCTATTCTATTCTATTCTATTCTATTCTATTCTATTCTATTCTATTCTATTCTATTCTATTCTATTCTATTCTATTCTATTCTATTCTATTCTATTCTATTCTATTCTATTCTATTCTATTCTATTCTATTCTATTCTTATGCTATTCTTATGCTATTCTTATGCTAAGTCATAGCTACAGCTCTTTCTGCCTGCCTGCCTGCCTGCATTCATTTCCCTAGCCTTCAATCATTAGAGGATTACTTTTGTCGTAGGGGATGGGAAAAAAATGTATAGGAGGCCATCTTAACTTCTACTTTAAGGGCAGAGATAGGACACCCAGATTTTCATTATGCTATTCTGAGAATCAAAGGATTTCCTCCTTCCTTTTTGATTTGAGAGCTGTTTCCCCTCTTCTAAGATGCTTTCATAGTCATCTTCATCAATTGCTGGTCCGGCCATCCACTATGACAGATCAGACTACATAGTGTGGTTGGAATTCTTCTTCCTGAATCATTTATTTCTAAGGACAGGTCCATTGTTCTTGAAGGTAGAACAGAGATGGTCTTCAAATGTTTGGTTCCTTGTTGGAGAAGGGTGCAGAACAGTGGTGGGATTCAAATTTTTTTTTGTACTACCGGTTCTGTGGGGGTGGCTTGGAGGGCGTGGCTTGGTGGGCGTGGCTTGGTGGGCGTGGCAGGGGAAGGTTACTGCAAAATCTCCCTTCCTTCCCCCCTGGCCACTAGCCTGCTTTCCAGCTCCGTTCTCCTGTGCAGGGCAACCAAAGGAGACCCAGCCGATCAGCTGGGACTCGATGGGAGGCAGAGAAGAGATGGGGGTTGGTGGGGCCAGTCAGAGGTGGGATTGGCCGGTTCTCCAAACTACTCCAAATTTCCACTACCGGTTCTCCAGAACTGGTCCGAACCGGCTGAATCCCACCTCGGGTGCAGAAGAAAAAGGGGACCTTGAAATCCTCAGGTTTCCGAAATAGTAAATAATTGAGAATGAATATTGTGGCATCAAAATCACCGGGATATTTCAGGATCCTCTCTGTGGAAAAGTACTCAGATGAGGATGTTGTTAAGGATGATGATGTTACCCATTCAATCATATTTGACTGACTGGCAAGAGAAGAGCCACAGAAATGATTAGGGGACTGGAGGCTAAAACATACGAAGGACGGTTGCAGGAACTGGTTAGGTCTCGTCTAGTGAAGAGAAGGACCAGGGGAGACAGGATAACACTCTTCCAATACGTGAGGGGCTCCCACAAAGAGGAAGGGATCAAACTTTTCCAAAGCACCAAAAGGAAAGAGAAGCAGCAGCAGATGGAAGCTAGTCAAGGAGAGAAGAAACCCAGAACTCAGGAGAAATGTCCTAATGGGGAGAGCAATCAACCGCTGGAACAGCTTGCCTTCAGGAGACTTTAAAAAGGTATTTATCTGAAATGGTGTGGGGTCTCCTGCTTGAGCAGGGGGTTGGACTAGAAGACCTCTGAGGCTCCTTCCATCTCTGCTATTCTATGTTCTATGATCCTACAAGTGAGGTCTCTACACCTCTTATACTACTTCTGTGCTCTGACTGATGTCACCTTTGATGGCGTCCAGCCACCATGTTCTTTGTCAGCCTGTTTTTTTTTTATGACTGCTAATTCTTCCAAACATAACAGTCTGTAGAGATTCTCCATCCTCCAGGTCCTGGTGGTCCCAAAAGTGCTTTTTCCGGAGGCAACTGGACTTTCTTGTTTTTCTTTTGAAGACATGTCACTTCTCATCCAAGAAGCTTCTTTAGCTCTGACTGGATGGTGGAGGAAGGGAAGGATTGATGCTCCTTGCAGACAGCTGGTCATTTGCATCCTTTTAGAGGGCTGTTGAGGCCACCTGGAGGTTTATCTGTGTCCTCAGCGTCACCTGAGTAGTGCAAATGGTTCCTCCAGTCTGCAATTTAATACATCGTTCCATCCTCTTCCAAACATAATTGTTTTCTCCAGCAATTATTGGAAATGTCCAAAGGAGTGCAGAGAAGAGCAGAAAAGATGATTAAGGGACTGGAGACTAAAATATATAAAGAACGGTTGCAGGAACTGGGTATGTCTTGTTTCATGAAAAGAAGGAGTGGGGTGACACGATAGCAGTTTTCCAATATCTAAGGGGCTGCCATTAAGAAGAGAAGGTCCACCTATTCTCCAGAGCACCTGAAGAAGGCAGGATGAGAAGCAACGGATGGAAACTCATCAAGGAGAGAAGCAAGAACTAAAGAGAATTTTTCTGACAGTGAGGACAATTAACCAGTGGAACAACTTGCCTCCAGATGTCATGGATGCTCCATCACTGGAGGTTTTTAAGAAGAGATTGAATAACCCTTTGTCTGAAATGGTATAGGGATTCTTGCCTGAGCAGGGGGTTGGACTAGAAAACCTCCAAGGTCCCTTTCAACTCTGATTATTCTGTAAAATCATGATAGCATCTGGAAATGGTTCAAAATTGCTGTGTCACAATGTCTTCCGTGATTTTTTTTTTGAGGTGGGACGGCCAGTCCTGTCTCATATCACCCTCTTCCCTGCTTCAAGAATGAATGCAGCGCTGATCTCATCTCCGTTGGAGGCTCAAAGCAAGATCTTCAATAAATGCCTACAGCTTTCATCAGGATATGAAATACTCTTAAGTCCCACGGCTTTGAAAACAAAGTACTTTGTTCTTTGAGTTGTTTTTTTTTTCTCCCTTTAGTCTGGTCCTTGCCGTCATGATAAATTTCTGGATGATAACACAACGGAGCGAAGATGGTAGCTCACCCCACAGCAAACGTAGCAACCCTTTTCTCATTAAAATGATCAAAGCAAAGCTAATAAGCTTAGGCTCCCATCTGATTGTTAGGATATCTGTTAATTTCTATTCGCCGCTTTTGAAATGGCATTTCGGGGCCGATAGGAATCAGAACTAGCGCAAGAAAGTGCTTTGAAACAATGGTTCATATGCATTCCCCCCCTTCATTCCTTTTGCTTTTTCTTTGCAAGAATTTAAAGCTACACGAGGTTCACGTTATTTGCCTTCGGGCCTTTGGATGTGTTAAATTCTAGTGGTGGGGCTTTCTCCTTGGGCTAAGCGTGGTTGATAGCTCTTCATTTCCTCAGCAACCGAGTCCTGCTTTCCCGTTTCAGAATTTTCACTGTGCAACAAGAATTTGGCTTATTGGTTTCAAACTGATTTGTTTTTCTTTCTTTCTTTTATGTGTTTGTATACCGGCTTTATTATTTCTAACAAACAACCCGAGGCAGCCATCAATATCCAACATATCTTCCTCCTCCTATTTTCCCTCATAACAACAACCCTGTGAGGTGGACTGCGCTGAGGGAGAGAGTGACTGGCCCAAAGTCACCCAGCCGGCTTTCATGCCTAAGGCGGAACTATAACTCACAGTCTCCTGGTGATTGGCGCCAACCAGCTTTCATGCCTAAGGCGGAACTAGAGCTCCCAGTCTCCTACTTTCTAGCCCGATGCCTTAACCCCTGTATCAAACCAGGTTACTTTAAAAGACGAATTTTGAAGACGTTACCGCAGAGGTATTTTAAGACTAAAAAACAGCACCAATAAACTTCAACCGTTCAGACTCCCAGGTAAAGGTGTTGTTCGACAGAGCAGACTGGCTCTCCCAAATGACAGCTGTTCTGGTGCTGAGAAGATGGCTAACTTATTAATGTTGTCGCTCAGCCCCTAAGTGGTGTCCGACTCTTTGTGAACCCAGGGTCCACACCACACCAGGTCCCCCTGTCCTCCCCTGTCTCCCAGAGTTTGCCCAGATTCATCTTAATGAGCCGCGGTGGTGCAGTGGTGAGAGTGCAGTACTGCAGGCTACGTCTGCTGAGTGCCAGCTGCCTGCAATTTGGCAGTTCGAATCTCACCAGGCTCAAGGTGGACTCAGCCTTCCCTCCTTCCAAGGTGGATCAAATGAGGACCCAGATTATTGGGGGCAACAGGTTGATTCTGTAAACCACTTAGAGAGGGCTGGAAAGCACCGTGACGTGGTAGATAAGTCTAAGTGCTGTTGCTATTCCTTCCTTCCTTCCTTCCTTCCTTCCTTCCTTCCTTCCTTCCTTCCTTCCTTCCTTTCTCTCTTAATTCCCTTTCTCATTCTCCTTCCTGGTGGCACAGTGGTTAGAAAGCAGTATTGCAGGCTAATTCTACTGACTGTCAGCAGTTCGATCCTGACCGGCTCAAGGTTGACTCAGCCTTCCATCCTTCCAAGGTGGCTAAAACGAGGACCCAGATTGTTGGGGGGCAAGAGGCTGACTCTGTAAAACTGCTTAGAGGGGGCTGGGAAGCACTATGAAGCGGTATATAAGTGCTACTGCTGTTGCTCTCTTCATGGCATTGATGACATACAGAACCACCTCATCCTCTGCTGTTCCCTTCTCCTTTGGCCTTCCCTCTGTGTTCAGTTAGTAACACAGTTGTAAAGTGAATCCGGCTTCCCCACTGCTTATCAGAAGGCTGATCACATGACCCCATCCACGTCATAAATGAGTCCATTGCCAAGCGCCTGAAGTTTGACCATGTGACCATGGGGATGCAACAACGGTCGTAAGTGTGAAAAACAGTCTTTTTTTAAATTGCCGGTGTAACTTCAGATGGTCACTAAAGGAACGGTTGTAAGCCGAGGAGTAGCTGCATCATAATGTAACATAAATCCAAAACGTTCAGCTGGTGAATAAAATCTTCTTTGCTTTATGCAGCCAAAGAGTTGGTTTCAAAAATCCTGTTGCCTTTTGGGAAATCTTTCTGGTGTCCATGCCAGCAATTAACAAGGGGGAAAAAAATGGCTGTCTTCCTAGTTCCATTAGCACTTTCTAGAAAAAATAAACTCCAGCTCAGATGTCACAAGCCCCAGGGAGAGAAATTTGCAAAATACACACCCATCTAAGCTGACCTGTTTGTAAGGTTCACTGCAATTTTATGAGCGTAACATATCTGCTTTGCTACACTAAAAGCTTGGCGGATTTGTCTTCTCCCTTTGGGAGGGTTTGACTCTCTTTTTCCTCCAAATGAATGTTTATTTTATTTTATTTTATTTATTTATTTGTGTGTGTGTGCGTGTGTACAGCGTCCTATATGCTAGCGTCCTGTCAGTGTGTGAGATAGTTGAGGGCTCTTGGGAAACTGAAAGAGTGTTTGCTGTGTGAGCAAGGAGGAGACAGCAAGGAGCCTGGGCGTGGCTTAGCTCAACTGTTCTGTACTAAAGCTGCTTGGCGCTCTGAAACTGAAACTCCTCTGCTTGTGTTTTGCATTTGGAAGAGATTTCTTTTCAGGTGGGGAAGGATACTAGAACTGCTTAGCATCAGACCGTGTTAATAATAATAATAATATAGGAAATAATCTGAATGCTCTGATGGTCGTTTCGAAAAATCCTTTCTTAGTGAGCCCCTAGAAGCCAAGAGGAACATAGATGCCAAATTTCAAGTTTGTAGGTTTTACGGTTCTAGAGATTTTGTGATGATGCCTGAGGGGTATTTCGCTTTTATATACATATATATGAAATCCCTGTTGTGAACATGTTTGACCAGCGCCTTTCTAAACTGTGAATAAGCACATCTGCTTATTTTGGAACAAACTTTTGCAGCCCTTCAGTCGTGAGAAACCAATGACCGTGGCATGATAGTCTCTTTATCAACCCGTCACTTCTTTTTTTAGGGTTTGAATTTCAAAGAAACGGGGTTGCATTTTTTAAAAAAGATTTATTTATTTTTCCTTAACCGGCTGAGGAACAAAGTGATTTTTCCATTTGTTTGTTTGTTTGTTTGTTGGATTTTTAGCTTGTTCTTCCCATTTGTTCCAGCTGTGCTCAGGTCCTTTCAAATGATCAGAAAGTAAGATAGTCCTCGAATTATGATTGCAATGGAGCCCAACATTTCTGACGCTAAGTGAGACAGTTGTTAAGTGAACTTTATCCCGCTGTGCATTGTATTTTCATTCTGTCTTTTTGGCTCTCTGGAGTTTTTAGTTGTGACAGTATCTCCTTATTTTCTAACCCACCCAGAGTCCTGCCATTGCAGCCTGATATAAAGCTTATAAATAAATAAATGAAATGATCCAAACTCAGCTTTAAATGTGAATCTAGAAGTGGATATGGGTGGTCCTCGAGTTATGACAACAATTGAGCCCAAAATTTCTGTTGCTATGCGAGAAATTTGTTAAGTGATTTTCACCCCATTTTACAACCTCTAACTGTTCCTGGGAAGTTGAAATTTTGCACACTCTTTGGTAGTGCTTTAGTTATATAATATATACCAACCTTCTGCAGATTGGAGATTCTCAGCCATCCGTCCTAGTTGTCCCAAAGGTGATTTTTCAGGAAGCAATTGGACTTTCTTTGTTTTTTTCTTTTGAAGAGGTTTCACTTCTCATCCGAGAAGCTTCTTCAGCTCTGACTGGATGGTGGGGAATGGAGGGATTTATACTCCTTGCAGAAAGCTGGTCATTTGCATCCTTTTAGAGCAGTGGTCGCCAACCAGTGGGCCAGGGACCACTGGTGGTCCATGAGAAAATGGTGGTCCACAGAGAAATGTCACCCCCAAAGCAATTAATCCAGGCTGTGCGGGAACACAAGGCTGCCTCGCTCACATGGCCTGCGGGAACACAAGGCTTGTGTTGCTTACATTGCAACACATTGCGTAGGACTTCCTCCAACTCACCCATCAACCACTGGAAGATGCCATCCAGCACTGTTATTTCATCAGGCCTGACTCCTTGTAAATTTTGGGAAATGGCATTGTGTTCTTCGGGGTCAAGTTTGCTTCAGATTTATTTGCTTCAAATTTATTTCAAACATAATTGTTGTGTTGTTGAAAAAAATAGGTGGGTGTATATTTGCTTGTGTATATGCACATGTTTTTGTTTTAAAAAAAGATCAGTTTGGATAAACCATAAAATATCCCTAAATTATTATATGTTACAGTGGCAGCCAAAAATGTTGCATAACATGTCATTATGTTTAGTCTCAAGCTTGGTTTCCTTGTTTTAATAATTGTAATTGTCATTTGCTGGGGGAGGAACAGTATTAACAGGGAAAAAGGCTGAATGCAACCTTCTTATGGAGAAGAAGCTAGGAATATTCACCCCAAATATGCTCACCGTGAGCCTTGGTGGCTCAGTGGTTAGAATGCAGCACTGCGGGCTACTTCTGCTGACTTGCTAGCTGCCTGCAATTTGGCGGTTCGAATCTCACCAGGCTCAAGGTTGACTCTGCTGTTGTGGCCGGCCGGCGGCTGGCGGAGCTGGCAGCAGAGTCGGGCAGTAGTGAGGAGGTTGGGGAGGAACCTGGGCCAGTTCTGGAGGCTGAGGAAGGCTCAGACGAGGGCTCTGCATCGGAGGCAGGGATGGGGCCAGGGCAGGCTGGCAGTCATCAGCTGCTTTTGGGCTCAGACAGCAGTGAGGCGGGGGAGCTTCTGGAACCGGTTCCCAGCCTGCGCATGCACAGAGCTGCCAAAAGGCAGGCACAATTAAGAGCTCAGGGTCAACGTAGGAGTGGACGATGAATGGCCCTTTCTATCAGGATTAAAAGAGGAGTAAAAATGGAGGGTTTCTTTTTGCAGGAAACAAATCGCTCATTCGTTCGTCTGTTC
>NC_142012.1:3219136-3239136 GCF_049901735.1 Notechis scutatus
ACTCATTTCAGCACATTCCAATATTTTCTTAATGGTTTCCTCCTGCGATGGTATTTTCTCATTTTTCCAGTTTTTAGCAAATACAATCCTAGCCGCTCTTAATACATTTACAATCAAATATTTTAAATCTTTACTGTATGTATCAGGTAGAATTCCCAATAAAAAGATCTCTGGTTTCAAATCTATATGGTTTTTTTTTTCATTTTTTTCCAACCACGCGTGGATTGCACTCCATTTTTGAGCCTCCTGGGCTGCGGGGGAGCCTCCGGGGGGTGCATTTGTGCTCCCAGGAAGGCAAAAAATGGAGTAGGGGGTGTAGCTCTCCCCCCACAAGCCCCCCCCCTTGCCTCCTGGGCTTCAGGGAAGCAATAAGACAGTGAAGGGGATCCCGGCACAGCTGATCATCAGAACAGCTGATCATTGGGAGTGGGAAAAAAGAAATACCTGGAGGAGGGAATGGGCAGGGAAGAACGCAGTCAGCGATGTCAGGCATGTGCGAAATGTTGCACCTGTGTGATAAGGACTGACTGGCCAGGGAGGGGAGGGGAGGGGAGGGCAGAGAGAGGCGGGGCCAGCCAGGGGCAGATTTGCCAGTTCTCTGAACTGCACAGAATCACAACAACCGGTTCTATAGAACCGGTGTGAACTGGTAGAATCCCGCCCCTTTATCTATCTCTTTATCTCTTAAGTGCTGACATCCGCTGAGGGCTATTAAGAAGAGTGGGGGCTGCTTTCTGTCTCAAAAAAAAAGTATGTTTCTCCATTTCTCCCTTTGAGGAAATATAATAATCTGCCCTTTTTAAAAATAGTCTTCCTCAAAATATTTAGTTCTTTTGGGAGGGGGTGGCTTTCCATATCAGTATTTGAGGGGAGAAGAAGAGGGGAGGGTCCATTTATTTTCTAAAGCCCCTGAAGGAAGGACAAGAAGCAACGGATGGAAACTAATCAAGGAGAGAAGCAACCTAGAACTAAAGAGAAACTTCCTGACGGTGAGAAGAACAATTGACCAGTGGAACAGCTTGCTACCAGAAGCTGTGGCTGCTCCATCACTGGAGGTCTTGAAGAAGAGATTGGATAGCCACTTGTCTGGAATTGTTCAGGGTTTCCTACTTGGGGTTGGACTACAAGGCCTCTAAGGCCCCTTCAACTCTGTTACTCTTGTTATTCTGCTTTGTCCTTTCACCCCTCAGTAGCAAGGACTCATTTCCCTTGGCTACCTAAGGAAGGGATGAGCGTGCCAAAGCCTACAATTAGATAAGTCACTGGAAGAGAAGAAAAGAGATAAAAGCTGTGAGCCTTTGACATTTAAGACATTTTAAGGAATTTTTGTACCGAAACTAAAAAAATCCATTGCAGGCTATTTTTTTATTTTTATTTTTGCTAATGTCCAGCATTGATATTCACATGTGCTTTCCCTTAGAATAGGACCAAAACATTTTGTTTGAACACAAACCGCACCGATTCTTCATTGTAATCCATTGTAAATAGCAATAAATGTCATCCCTGATTAACATCCCAGCTCTTTGTGTCTTTGGATCTCCTTGGCTGCTCTTACCCAGCTACTGACAAATCCCAAATGTGGGACGGGATGGATCCTGGTGTTTTCGAAACCCTACCATTTCCGAAAGTTTCCCCTACCAGGAATACCAAATCACCCTGTTTTGGAAGGAAATTCAATCTGCTATTTAAGACCATAATGAAGCTAAGAACGGGCTTCTTTGAACAGCCTAACAGCTTCTATTAAGACCATGCAGTACATAAATTCAGTCCATCAATAAAGCAAAAAAAAAAAAAATATCTCTCATGTTGTTTTTAACAGAGAGCAAAATGGGCTTTGGAAAGAGTTCAGAGAAGAGCAATACAAATGATTAGGGGCCTAGAAGTTAAAATGGATGAAGGATTACAGGAGACGGGTATGTCTAGTCTAATGAAAAGAAGGACCGGGGGAACACGATAGCCGTCTCCCAATCGGGGTGGGATTCGACTGGTTCGGAACGGTTCAATAGAACTGGTTGTTATGATTCTGTGCCGTTCGGAGGACTGGAAAATTGTGCCTCTCCTGGGTGGTCCCGCCCCCTCTCCGTCCTCCCCTCCCTTCCACACCCACTCAGTCCTTATTGCACATGTGCAACATCGTGTGCATGCTCGACATCGCTGACTGCATTCTCTCCCGCCCAGCCACTCCTTAAGATATTTCTTTTTTTCCCCCCTTCTGCCAACAATCAGCTGTTCTGAGGATCAGCTGTGCTGGGATCCCCCTCGCTGTCTTACTGCTTCACCCGGGAGGCTTCCCTGAGGCCCAGGAGGCAAAAATGGGTGCGTGGGGGTGGGGGAGCAGGGTGGAGGGGTGCTGTGGGTCCCCCCCCCACACACACACACCATTTTTTTCCTTCCTGGGCCCTAGGGAAGCCTTCTGGCAGCAAAAATGCCCCCCAGGAGGCTTCCCTGAGGCCCCCGCAGGCAAAAAAAATGGGGAGGGGTGCTGCAAAAAAAAAGAAAAAGAAGCCACGCCTACCCAGTCACATGGCCACACCCACCTAGCCACGCCCACAGAACTGGTTGTTAAGAATAATTGAATTCCACCCCTGCTTCCAGTATTTGAGGGGCTGCCCAAAAGAAGAGGAGGGGTCAACTTATTTTCCAAAGCACCAAAGGGCAAGACAAGAAACAACGGATGGAAACTAATCAAGGAGAGAAGCAACTTACTGCAGAACTGAGGAGAAAACTCTGGAGGCTTTCAAGAAGAGGCTGGGCAGAAGTAGTATAGGTATCCTGCAAGAGCAGGGGGTTGGACTAAATGACCTCCAAGGTCCCTTCCAACTCTATAGGTTGGAACGCACAACAGTTCATTTAGCATTTGTTGAAAGTTACTGTCAATGAAGCCTGGGGGGGAGGGAGGGTTCGCAACCCTAAATCCTACATCTGCAATAAAGTTGTTTTCTTTTTGTGTTGTACAGGTCACCTTCAAGAAGTGAGGGGAGCCGAATGTCAACTCATAAAATATTTCTATGGTCTTTTTTAGAGTTGCCAACAGAAAGGGAGGGGGGAGCAGTGTGGCAGCTTGGAAAGTGCATTCCATAAATAGTTTTTCAAAGATAGTAACTAGGTGGCTGAAGTTTCTGCTGCACAAAATTCTAGCTGGAGAACATGATTGACGACTCTGGGCTATTGATCTGTCCCATTGGAGAATATGAATTATGACACACCCAGAGGGTGGGGTGGGGGAAACCAGGGTCAAGAGTGGCAAGGAATGATGTGCCTCAGAGTCGGCTGCACCCCACGCAGCGCTGGACATGTGAACTCCCAATAAACCCTTTTGGAGTTTTGGAAGTTTGGCTCGAGACTTATGATTTAATTGGGGGGAACTGCCGGAATCCTGACGGTTACAATGTCATTGACAAAAATTACTTATCGCCGTTTTTCACACTTATGGCCATTGTAGCACCTGTGAGCTCATGTGATCTGTATTTTGACCTTTGGCAACTGACTCATATTTATGACGGTTGCAATGTCACATGATCCCCTTTTGCAATCTGCAAAGACAGATCCCCTTGAGAAGTACATTACTAACGCAACAACTGCAGTGATTCACTTAACAGCTGGGGGTAAGAAAGGTCATAAAACGGGGCAAAATTCACTTCACACCCTTCACACAACAGAAGTTTTGGGCTCAATTGCGGTCGTAATTCAAGGACGGCTGGGATTACAGTTACTGTTTCAATGTGCAATCATTTGAGGAAGACAAACCCCGTTTTTCTATCCTCCCCCCCCCTCCAAACGGGGGAGAGATTTATTCCACGTCCCACCCAAACGGTAGAGACATCACTCTCTGCCACTGAGTCGAAAAAATGCCGCCAGTGAATGAGTCATTCTCTCGAGACGGCTTGGCACTCACGTCCTGGTGAGCCTTCATATTAAAACTCCATTTAAACATCATACCTTTTCCGTTGGCAAAGCAGCTCCATCTGCATTTTAAATAGCTGCATGAATTTTCAAGAAAAAGAAAAGGGGGGGAAAATTACGCCCTCGACAGACAAAGCAGCAGAAACCCTGTCTGGGTTGTTATGATCTGCGTGTGTGTGTGTGTGTGTGTGTGCGGCTTCGTGCTTGTGCGAGCAAAGCTTTGCTTTCGGCTTTGCTTTTGGCTTTGCTTGCACAAGCACGAAGCTGAAAGCACCAGCCTGAAGATGGCGAGTGGGACCAAGATACTCTCAATCTTACACGGGAAAAGACCCGAACACGCCAAGACCTGTATACCTGTACCCGTGAAAATCTATGAATATACATATACACATATATATTTGTTTTCTTAAGTTTTCGCAGGTACTTGCATGTATGGTATTCAGCTTTGTTCGGGTATTTTCCCACGTCATTATAGTTGTGCTTTTAAAGTTGTAGCAACGTTTCCGCAGAATCTCATCTGCCATCATCATAGCAACATAAATTTTGGGCTCAATTGTGGTCATAAGCCTGATGATGGCAGATGAGATTCTGCCGAAATGTTGCTACAACTTTAAAAGCACAACTATAATGACGTGGGAAAATACCCGAACAAAGCTGAATACCATACATACATACATATATAAATACATATATACATATACATATTCATACATATTCATACATATACATACATATACATATACATATACATATACATATACATACATACATACATACATACATACATATATATATATATCTACATATCTACATATACATATACATACATACACACTACACACACACATATATACATATACATACATACATACATACATACATACATACATATATATCTACATATACCTATACATACATACACACACACACACATATATACATATACATACATACATACATACATACATATATATATATCTACATATTACATATACATACATACACACACACACATATATACATATACATACATACATACATACATATATATATATAAATCTACATATACATATACATACACACACACACACACACACACATATATATATACATACATACATACATACATACATACATACATACATACATACATCAAACAAATTACTTTTTTGCCCCCTATTTTATTATCAAAGTTGTTTAAAGAAAATTAGCGAATCATTAAAAGTAGATAGATGAGCCTCTGGGAAGAACAAATAGTGTTTTGCCAGTGAAATGAAGGCCCCCGGGCGATACGTGATTCCCTAAGCTTTGCCAGAATATACTGAGATATTTGGGGTTGTGGAGAGAACAGGCCCAGCAACATCAAAACAACAACAACCATGAAGCGGTAATTGCTGTTTTCATCAAACTTCCACTTTCCTCTCCCTTCCCCATCATGGATAAATTGCTTTCTTTAATTGGGATTCTGTATCCACTAACATCAGGGGGGGAAAAACTCCATTACACTCAAGAGGAACTGCTTTCTAAATAATCATAGATCAGATGACATCATTAAGGTTAGAACATAGAACAACAAAATAGCAGGGTTGGAAGGGATCTTGGAGGTCTCCTAGTCTAACCCTCTGATCAAGAAATGCTATTCAGGGCAAATGGCAGTCCAGTCTTTTCTTAAAAACCTCCAGGGATGGAGCACGCACAACTTCTGGTGGCAGGCTGTTCCACTGGTTAATTGTCCTCCCTGTCAGGAAATTCCTCCTTAATTCCAGGTTTCCAGAGTCCCTATATCTTATTTATAGTATGGTGACCAAACCTACATGCAGTACTCTAGGTGTGGCCTTACTAAGGCTTTATAGAGTGGTATTAGTATCTCTTGATTGAAACCCTCCACCCCGTTAATGCAACTTAGGATTGCATTGGCAGCTTGACAGTTTGTAAAAATATGCAGCTTGGCCTCAGTCCTTGAAACGGAAAGAGCCATAATGCAAAACAAATTAAAAATACATATATGCATGTTGTATGAATGGGTTATTTAGATTGCTGTGAAGTTGCTCTAACTTTTAATTGCTTTTGTTGTTTGTTTATTTGTTTCCTGCATACCAGGGACACACTTCATGGAACAGGCATCATTAGCCATTAATTTTCGGATTTTTCTGTTTCCTAAGAGAATAATCGTAGAGGATATGCAGATGTTCAGTAGAGAGGGTTAGTTATGTTGGAGAGCCAAAAAAAAAATTCATATCATCTTCTCCAGGGGTGTGAACCAGCCAAAAGATCCAATTAAACGGATTGATTGCTAACCAGCCTCTTTTTATTTGTTTTATTTTTGTTTATTTATTTGCATCCTGCCTTTGTTATTTTTATAAATAACACAAGGTGGCGAACATATCCTTCACATATTCTTCCTCCTGTTTTACCCACAACAACAACCCTGTGAGGTAGGCTTGGGCTGAGCGAGAGGGATTGACCCAAAGTCACCCAGCCGGCTTTCATGCCTAAGGCAGGACTAGAACTCACCGTCTCCTGGTCTTTGGTCCAAAATCACCCAGCTGGCTTTCATGCCTAAGGCGGGACTAGAACTCACTGTCTCCTGGTGATTGGCCCAAAGTCACCCAGTCGGCTTTCATGCCTAAGGAGGGACTAGAACTCACCGTCACCTGGTGATTGGCCCAAAGTCACCCAGCTGGCTTTCATGCCTAAGGCGGGACTAGAACTCACCGTCACCTGGTGATTGGCCCAAAGTCACCCAGCTGGCTTTCATGGCTAAGGTGAGTCTAGAACTTCAAACGGTCACTAAATGAAGTATTGTGAAGACTAGCTGTAGAGTAAAACTTGAGTTATGGCTTAGGACAGGGGTCTCCAACCTTGGCCACTTTAAGCCTGGAGGACTTCAACTCCCAGAATACCCCAGCCAGCTTTGCTGGCTGGGGCATTCTGGGAGTTGAAGTCCTCCAGGCTTAAAGTGGCCAAGGTTGGAGACCCCTGGCTTAGGATGATATACTCATCCAGCCTAGGGACGTATATTGATTGGATATAATGGTTTTTCTTCTGCTCGGTGTCATGATTTTGGACAGTTTAGGAGATATATAGAAACGCTACCTAGAACGCAAGAAAATTACAACGGGCATATTTTTAATTTGCTCCCCCAAACCCAAACCCAGCATCAAGTACAGAGTGATGAAGAATTTACAAAAACCCGACTCCTTTCATTTCGGATTTCTGTTCTTTCAAAGCAAGCGGGATGCCTTCAAGAATTAATAGATCCTTATCTGGGAGTCACAGCAGGGAAGATAAATTAGGCTTTGCTGTGTTGGCATCATCCCACTCTGATGCTGCAGAATTGGGTGTGGGAATTATGGACTCACACCATAACAAGGCAACCCCAGGCCTCCCCACTTGCTGGCTTTGTAGATCTGGGTCCTCCTGTATTGGCCACATTTGTCTCGCTTTGATTAAGCCGTGATCCTGGATCCTTGTGGGACGTATCTTGTGGACTTCAAAGCAAGACGTCTATATATGCACGAGATGGAAATGACTGTGCTCTCCTTTTCCCATTGGGGTTAAATTAGAACATAGAAGGGACCTTGGAGGTCTTCTAGTCCAACCCCCTGTTCGAGCAGGAGGCCAGGGGATGGACTAGAAGGAGACCCTATACCCTGTATGATTTCAGACAAATGGTAGCCCAGTCTCTTTTGGAAAGCCTCCAGTGATGGAGCGCCCACAACTTCTGAAGGCAACTTCGGCTCCATTGGTTGATTGCTCCCATCCTTAGCAAATGGATCCCTAGTTCCAGATGACTTCTCTCCTTGGTTAGTTTCCATCCGTTGCTTCTTGCCTGTTGCTTTGAGAAATAACTTGATCGCATCTCCTTTAGCTATTGGAACTCTGCTCTCAATGTCACCCCTCATCCTTCTTTTCATTAAAGCAGCCATACCCAATTTCAGCAACGGTTCTTTGTCTTTTACCAAGTTATACCTTTGAATGCAACGTACTAGAAACACTCACTGATATTTACGAAAGGTGATGTTTTTCATACTTGGGTTTAGCTATGATGGCTAGCATTTGCACCTTTTATGAGAGGTTGGAGCTGATGATCCTAGCAGTGTTCCTCTGGTTGAGATCCTGTTCTTTTGAAACTCTCTACCGAAATTCCACAAATTACAATAAACCACATAATTGAATCCCAAAGGTGCTTTTTCAGGAGGCAGCTAAACTTTCTTCTTCTTCTTCTTGTTTTTGAAGACATTTCACTTCTCATCCAAGAAGCTTCTTCAGCTCTGAAAGGATAGTGGGGAATGGAAAGATTTATATTCCTTGCAGACAACTAGTCATTTGCATCTTTTTTGAGGGTCATTGAGGCCACTTGGAGGTTTATCTGTGTCTTCAGGGTCACCTGAGTGGTGCAAATGGTTCCCGCAGCCTACAGTTTTTCTGGAAATCTGTTCATACTCCCACACCATTCGAAGGGTGTCCACCCCAAATTGTAGCTAAAAGTCTGTAGAGATTCTCAATCATCCAGGTTTTCGGTGTCACCAAAGGTCCTTTTTCTGAAGTCCAGTTGCTTCCATAAAAGGCACCTTTGGGAGAACCATAACCTGAACAATTGAGAATCTCTACAGATTTTTACATGCAGTTGAATGCAGCTTCTCTCAGGTTTGATCATCTGTGCTGGGGTGACACCACATGGCTGTGTAGAATATTGACATGAAATTAATCTCACCAGCCAGTAAAACAAAAAACAAAGCAGGGATCTTTAATAATATTCGTAACAGAACATTAACCCATCATCTAATCACCAAGGGTCTTTCAACCAACGCTTGTAATTCTTTTAAAATAAAGTGTTCTGTTTTATTGTTATGCAACCTCGTTCTGCCCTTCTAAATACTGCAATGGGATAAAATAAATCTAGAAGGCAGGTTGTCTCCTCCTCGCCCTCGTATTCTTGAGAAGACCACAATCGATGACCCGCATCCTGCAGGAGTCACAAAGAGGGCTGTGAAAATATCTACAGACCCCTCACATCCTGGACATAAATTGTTTCAACTCCTTCCCTCAAAATGATCCTATAGGCCGGCACTGCACACCAGAACAACTAGACACAAGGGGAGTTTTTCCCCAAACGCCATCACTCTGCTAAACAAATAATTCCCTCAACACTGTCCAACTATTTACAAACTCTGCATTACTATTACTATTAATCTTCTCATCACTCCTTATCACCCATCCCCTCCCACTTGTGACTGTATGACCGTAACTTTGTCCTTTGTATCCTAATGATTTTTTTAAATTGACTGTTTCCTAGTATGATTTGATTGCTTATTGTACCCTATGACTATTATTAAGTGTCGTACCTGATGATTCTTGATGAATATATCTTTTCTTTTATGTACACTGAGAGCTTATGCACCAAAGACAAATTCCTTGGGTGTCCAATCACACTTGGCCAATAAAGAATTCTATTCTATTCCATTCCATTCCATTCCATCCCATCCCATCCCATCCCATCATCTCCTCTCCTCTCCTCTCCTCTCCTCTCCTCTCCTATTCTTATGGCATTTAATTTTGGTTCCACATGATGTTGAGACTCCAGAAAGAGTTCAGAGAAGAGCAACAAAAGGATTAGGGGGCCTGGAGGTGAAATCGTATGATGAATGATCAAGAATGAAGAGAGGGTCAACTTATTTTCCAAAGCCCCTGAAGGTAGGACAAGAAACAATGGATGGAAACTGATCAAGGAGAGAAGCAACCTTGAATTAAGGAGAAACTTCCAACAGTGAGGACAACTAACCGGTGGAATGGCTTGCCTTGAGAACTTGTGGGTGCTCCATCACTGGAGGTTTTTAAGAAGATACTGGGGGGTCATTTGTCTGAAATGGTCTCAGGTCTCCTGCTTGATCAGGGGGTTGGAATAGAAGACCTCAAGGTGCCTTCCAGCTGTATTCTGATTGGTTGAGATAACTTGGTATGTCTAGCCTAATGAAGAGAAGATTTAGGGGTGACATAATAACATCTTCCAGTACTTGAAAGGTTGTCATAGAGAAGGGGGGGGTCAATCTATTCTCCAAAGCATTTAAAGCAAGACAAGAAGTCACAGATGAAAGATCATTAAAGTAAAATCCAATCTAGATAACCTTTGGTTATCCCAAAGGTACTTTTCCAAATTGCAACTGTTTTTCTTGGAAGACATTTCACTTCTCATTCCAAGAAGCTTCTTCCGTTCAGTTCAGTTCCTCAGAAAAGAGTCGTCTTTGCTAACGACCAGAGGAATATCAACCCTTCCACCCTCCACCATTCAGTCAAAACCGAAGAAGCTTCTCGGATGAGAACAAAACGTCTTTAAGGAAAAACAAAGTCCAGTTTGGGACATCCTTCTCGATCAAGTACAATCGAGCAGGTTCAGATGTACTCGGGGTGGTATGCTAGCGGTTCAGACCGGTTCGCCTGAACCAGTAGTAAAAAAAGGCTCTGAAGAGGAGAAAGAAAAGTGCAGGATTGGCCCTCCCACCCACCCCTGTGCTTTTTTTTCTCTCCTTTATCCTCTCAACTGATTGGCACTACAAGCATCAGCTGGTGTGTGGAAAGCTGCGTGCGTGTGTTAGGTGCGTGCACACGATCACTGAACCGGTAGTGGAACAGGTAGAATCCCACTGCTCGAAGTGCTTCATGGGAAAAGTCTTGCATGCTTCTGTACACCATGGAATTCCCTAGGCTACTAGGCTCAAAATTCTTGGCTTGGATAACTTAGAACTGCATCGCTTGAGGTCAGACCTAGGTATTGCACACAAAAGTGTATGTAGTCATGTTTTACCTGTAAATGAATTTTTCTGTTTTAATCGCAGTAATACGTGCACAAACAACCGCTTCAAACTCAATGCAAATCATTCTAAACTTGACTGTAAAAAATATGATGACTGTAACAGAGTTGTCTGGAATTCCCCACCTGATTCAATTGTCTCGGCTACAAATTTTCACAGTTTCAGTCACAAATTGACTTCTGTGGACCTTGCTTCAGAGGTGGTATATTCAGCCGGTTCTGACTAGTTCTGGAAAACTGGTAGCGGAAATTTTGAATAGTTTGGAGAACCGGCAAATCCCACCCTTGACTGGCCCCGCCAACCCCATCTCTTCTCTGCCTCCTGTCGAGTCCCAGCTGATCGTCTGGGTCTCCTTTGGTTGCCCTGCACAGAAGAAGGGAGGTGGAAAGCAGGCTAGTGGGGTGGGGAGGGAAGGGGGATCTTGCAGTATCCTTCCCCTGCCACGCCCACTAAGCCACACCCACAGAACTGGTAGTAAAAAAATTTGAATCCCACCATTGCCTTACTTCATACTTAAGTGGTCAGTAGAGGGGGTGTGCATCAGTGCTCTAACCTGCCTATCATCTCTCTCGTTGTATTTTTATTCTCTTATTCTTGTTCTCATTTTTGTTTGACAAATTCTAATAAATAAATAAATATTGAGCCTATCTTCTGGGGTGTTGGCTAGCCCCTCCCAACTTAGTGTCTTCTGCCAAATTGATGAGTTCTCCTCCTATCCCCTCATCTAAATTGTTTATGAAAATGTTGAAGAGTACTGGGCCTAAGACGGAACCACTTCATGCTCCCCTCCAGGTATATGTAATTTAATTCACATTGGGATTGTGATGGAAATACCGCATTGTTTATGAAGACAGACTGTGCTATTTCTTCTCTTGTTTTATGTTACTTGTCTAATTTTTAACTGAATTGCATTTAAAGTCTTGTACAATATAGTGGGTGGGGTATATATTTTGCCAGGCAGCGGGATATAAATATTTTAAATAAATAAAACGGAATAGCCCCATCTGCTGCTTTGTCGTGCTGCTATTATTGCTTTTTAAAAGCTTGCAACTTAAAAAGCGAGATGTTCGTGCAAGGAAAAGGGATCTCATTAGCAATCTTAGTTTAACCTGTAGGGACATTCCATAATCTCCCCTGTACCAGCTTGGATAAAACCTTTCATTACATTTTTTCCCCCTAAGAATTGGCATTTAGCAGCTGCTGACACTTCAAATCTTTTCCATTTAATAACATTCTCCCCTGCTGTTTTAGCCTATCCAAATAGGAAATCAGAAGGAGATAAAATTTTAATAAACAGAAAAACATATCGTGGCAAAGGCCTTTCCCTCCATACGTGCAAATATTTTAATAGTATATTTCTGGTATATATAAGGCTGATTTATCTAAATATCAGCTCCAGCGAGACTTAGGAAAGAGCAGGGAATAAGCCAAATAATATAGTAAGAAAAACTTACTATACAAGGTAGTTCTTGACGTACAACAGTTCCTTTAGTGACTGTTCGAAGTTAAAACGGCACTCAGAAAAGTGACTTATGACTGTTTTTCACGCTTAAGACCAGGGATGGGATTCTACCGGTTCGGACTGGTTCGGACGACCCGGTAGTTCCGCTGAGTGTTCCCCGCCCACCGGCTCCTGCTCTTTCCTGGACTTTATTTCCTGGTTATTTTAGCAGAGCTGAATCGCACACCAGAGCAATTTGCCACGCCTCATCTGTTTCAGTCACCGGGGCTGCAGTAGGAGGTAAATAATGGCATTGAAAATGTGCTTTTTTAAAAATCGTACAGCACACACACTCACTGAGGTTGTGTCAGCCTCCAAGATTTTTGCTCGACTCTTTCCGGCTGCCATAGAAATGGGGGAGGAGGGGAGGGATAATTGGGCCTTGTGCAGGGAAGAGTGCTGGAGGTGGAAGTTGTGTGAATTGTAAAAGTTGGGATGATTACTTGCTTCCTGCGCAAATGCAGCCGCTTCTCTTGTCTAGGCCAAGGTCAGCTGTCTTGGCCTACCAGATGTCTGAGACGCCACTTGAAAATGTACCCACATGACGTTATACACACCTCAGATTGGATGTCCCGTTTGAATTGTTGGGGGTGGGGACTTGGGATAACTTTCTATATGTAATTTCCGCGCCTTTTGCTTCAGATCTTGTATTTCTTCTGCCGCTACTACTTCATATTCAGTAAAAGTCATTTTCTCTGTAAAAATGGAGTCTAAGGTGTTTTTTTTCTTGCATTTTGAATGGAGCCACACCTGACAGGTTGAACCGCAGACCCGCTTAAGACCTCTGCAGCATCCCCAGGATCACGTGATCAGAATTCAGATGCTTGGCCTTTGATTCACATTGATGACGGTTGTGGCATCCCCGGGTCAGGTGCCCCTCACCTTTTGCAACCTCCTGACAAGCAAAGACAGTTCAGGAAGCCAGATTCATGGAACAACTGTGTTACTTACTAATCCATTGCAGTGATTCCCTTAACAACCGTGTCAAGAAATGTCATAAAACAGGGCAAAAAAACCTCCCCTCTCTTAACAAACGTCTCACTTAACCACAGACATTTTGGGCTCAGTTGTGGTCCTAAGTTGAGGACCACTTGTAGTAGTGAGTAGTACAAAATTGAGAGCCAGTTTGGTCTAGTGGTTATGGTAGGAGGTTGTGAGTTCAAGTCCTGCCTAGGTGTGAAAGCTAGCGGGGTGGCCTTGGGCCAATCACCAGGAGACTGAGAGTTCTAGTCCCACCTTAGCCATAAAGCCAGCTATCTGGCCTTGGGCCAATCACCGGAAGAAGGTGAGTTCTAGTCCCGCCTTAGCCATGAAAGTCAGGTGGGTGGCCATGGGCCAATCACCAGGAGACTGAGAGTTCTAGTCCCGCCTTAGCCATAAAGCCAGCTATCTGGCCTTGGGCCAATCACCGGAAGAAGGTGACTTCTAGTCCCGCCTTAGCCATGAAAGTCAGGTGGGTGGCCATGGGCCAATCACCAGGAGACTGAGAGTTCTAGTCCCGCCTTAGCCATAAAGCCAGCTATCTGGCCTTGGGCCAATCACCAGAAGAAGGTGACTTCTAGTCCCGCCTTAGCCATGAAAGTCAGGTGGGTGGCCATGGGCCAATCACCAGGAGACTGAGAGTTCTAGTCCGCCTTAGCCATAAAGCCAGCTATCTGGCCTTGGGCCAATCACCAGAAGAAGGTGACTTCTAGTCCCGCCTTAGCCATGAAAGCCAGGTGGGTGGCCATGGGCCAATCACCAGGAGACTGAGAGTTCTAGTCCCGCCCTAGGCATGAAAGCCAGCTGGGTGGCTTTGGGCTCATCACTCTCTCTCAGTGCAACTCACCCCACAAGGTTGTTGTTGTGGAGAAAAATAGGAGAAGGAAGACGTACTGGATATGTTCACCCACGTTGGATTGTTTCTAAAAAATAGTAAAGGCAGGATACAAATAAAGGAACAAATAGTGCCATCGGAAGAGAAAACAGCTGCCTTAGAACATAGAGCATAGTTTTGATCCTGAACTGTCCGCAGGGTGTGGTGCAAAAATTGAGCAGACACAACAACGTGGTGCAAAGTCTGCCTGTGGGATGCTGTAATGTCTGCTATGTAAATGGGTCTCCTGCTGATTTACAGATTAACAGAATAACAGAGTCGGAAGGACCTTGGAAACCCTACACCACTTCAGACAAATGGCCACCCAGTCTCTTCTTCAAAACTTCCAGTGTTGGAGCATCCATAACTTCTGGAGGCCAGTTGTTCCACTGGTTAATTGTTCTCACTGTCAGAAAGTTTCTCCTTAGTCCCAGGTTGCTTCTCTCCTTGATGAGTTTAAGGTGCTTAAAAGTTACAGCGGCCCCGGAAAAAGATGACTTACAATCCATCGTCAAAGTTATGACCCACCACTCTCACAGATAGAGGTAGACTTATGACCAATAATTGGGCCCAGCGTTTCTGTTTCCTTGCCACAATTGTTAAGTGAATCACTGCAGTTGGTTTTTTTTTTTTAATTTTGAAAAACTCATTAAAAAGATAAATACAAAATACAAAACATTTCGTTAAAAATGAAAAAAATAAAACATACACGTTACAAATTTAATTAGACAGTGCTTACATATCAAACATTATTCTAATTCTCATTTCATGTATCTGGTTGTTACTCTTACCCTAACCTCTTTATATTCTTCCTTCCTTATTTATTTACTCGCTGCTTTGTATTATTTATCCAATTATACCAGTTTTTGCAAACTGTATAATATTTTGAGTCTTCTTTTTCTTTTAATTTTAGAGTAAGTTTATCCATTTCAGCATAATTGTAGATTTTTTGGATTATCAAATTTTCTGTTGGCATACGGTCTCCTTTCCAACACTCTGCGAACGCTATCTTCACTGCAGTAATTATATATAAAATTAAATATTTTATTTCTTTTGCACATTCCCCCTTTATTATTCCCAGTAAAAAGATTTCTGCTTTAAATTCTAATTGAATGGCCGTAATTTCTTTTATCCATGTTCATATTTTTGTCCAATATTTCTTACTTTTCGGGCAAAGCCACCAAACTCACTGCAATTACACCCAATATCTAGATTTATTTATTTATAGCTCGATCCCTGTGCTTTGCTACGAAACTATGTGGTCGGGCTCAGTTTTGGGGGAAGAAAATAAGAGGAAAAAAATTCTGCCTCTGCCTACCAGCATCCATCTTTATTCATCTGGCTAGCATCCTGTCCATGTGTGTTTAGGGCTGTTTGGAAACTGAAAGAGTATTTGCTGTATGAGCAAGAAGGAGACAGCAAGGAGCCTGGGCGTGGCTTAGCTCAACTGTTTTCTAGTGAAGCTGCTTGATGCTGCTGTGAAACTGAAACTGAAACTCCTCTGCTTGTGTTTTGTATTTGGAAGATATTTCTTTTCAGGTGAGGAGGGGGAGTAGAACTCCTTAGCATCAGAGCGTGTTAATAAAAATAATAATATAGGAAATATTCTAAATCTCTGATGGTCATTTGGAAAAATCCTTTCTTAGTGAGCAACTAGAAGCCAAGCGGAACATATGTGCCAAATTTCAAGTTTGTAGGCTTTACGGTGCTGGAGATCATACATATTATACATATTATATTATATATATAAGATATTAAATTTATTTGCGGCTCACCTTGTTTCAAAACATTTCTATCTCTTTCTTGCAAGTTACACTTTTAGGGCCCTCTATAATATCCTTTTCAATTTCATTCAAAAGAAATTTTTGATTTTCCTCAATATTTTTTGGTTGCCTGATAAAGTTAAGTAATTCCCACAGTTCTCGAGTCTGCAGATCATAAATTCCTTTTGATGTAACCATCAGACAATTTCTAGTGGTTAACGTTCAAAGGCTTCTTATCAGTAACTTATCAATCCAGAAATGGTTTCCCACAGGAAAGGATAGTTTGAGTTAACTTCCACGTCTTCTCTGAGAATCGATTTCAGCCAAACTCTTCACATTTTGAAACTTTCCGTGGACACTGTACTCACCCTTTAGCTGTACACTACAAAATAATGAAGGCTTACAAAGCTGGAAGCACGTTTTTTTATTTCCCTTTAAATGGATTAAAAATGAACTTATCCGACAAGCATAAAGCTTGCAGTTCTGAAGTTTTTTTTTTAATGTTGAAGAAGTAATAAGAAAATTCAACTCCATGGTGATTAAAAACATGCCAGGTCAAACTTTTCAGTTCTTTAAAAAAAAAGACTACATGAAAGGCTCAGAACATGGTCTAAAGCAGGGGTGGGATTCAAAAATTTTAACAACCGGTTCTGTGGGCGTGGCTTAGGTAGTGGGCGTGGCTTGGTGGTCATGTGACTGGGTGGACATGGCTTGGTGGTCATGTTATTGGCTGGGTGTGGCCAACTCAACATCACTCACATCGAGGCACGCATCTCCTCGCCTGGCCTCTCATGTGACTGTGGGGATACTTCAACAGTTGTAAGTGTGAAAAATGGTCCTAAGTCACTTTTTTCAGTGCCATTGTAACTTTGAATGGTCACTCCACACAAGCAAAGTGCCAGCAAAGGAGGGGGAAAAAACTCCAGAGAAGTTCCTGAGACAGGAAGTCTAGTCCTGCCAAGAACATAATAAGGGTTAATGGAGAGGCAGTTTCTGTAAGCAAAGGCTAGTCTTTTCATGGTATTTCTTTTCCTTGTATAGTCTATTATCAAGCCTCTGGCATATGCCTTCATTGTATCCCATACATTCTGTTGATACCCATATCATATCTATTTTGGACCATGATAAATTTCTATTTGAGTAGAAAGTGTATTGTTTAGTTTTAGCATTTCTTTCTCTCCATGTATCTTTTAAATTTATTTCATCTGCCATTTTAAAAAAAGATTTAGGGAGAGTCTTTCTGTTTTGCTTTGTTGTTTTCTGTGCTGTATAGTCCAGTTTATTATCTACAATTCCATTAAAATCTCCCATCAAAACTATATTAGCACAGTCCAGTTCAATTATTTTCATAATTTTTTATAAAATTCTTCTTGATTGTCATTCGGGGCATAGATTGGAATCAGGAGTGTTTTCATATTATTGTCCATTATTTCCACCATTCGTGTTCTCCCATCATCATCAGTATAGATCAATTTCGCCGGGATAATATCTTTAATATATAAAACCACTCCTCTTTTCTTGCATTGTGTCAAAGAAGTAAATATTTTCCCTAATTTTGGCTGTATCAACAGTTGTTCGTGTTGCTTTTTGATATGTACTTCTTGTAGGCAGATTATATCAAATTTTAATTTCTCTAATTTATGGAAAGTTTTCCTTCTTTTAACGGCTGAATTAAGTCCATTTATATTAATTGTAATCAATTTTTTCTCTTCCATGGTTATATTTTGTAGTTAGGTTTAGCAGCTCTCATAGATCTTGGTTCACGTTGTTCTTTGGCTTCCACCTTTCCACCTACTGCACCTTCTTCTTTTTCAGTCGCCATTTGGCAGTCCTCTTGGAATTCAATTAGTGAGATCTCTTTTTCTGCCTCTTCCTCTTTCCCTCCAAAAAATTCTATGTAAAACGATTCAGCTTTCTCAATTGAGTCAATTCTATGTCTCTGTTTTTGCCATGTGAACATTAAACCTTCTGGAATCAGCCATCTATAATTCATCTCTTTTTAAAGTAGCATTTTGGTCAGAAATCGGTATTCTCTTGTCATCTCTCTCACTCTTCTGGGTACTTGTTTCAGGACCACAATCTCCTTGTCTTTATATTTCAATGTTTTCTCTCTTGCCACTTGCAATATTTGCGTTTTAATGGCTTTCTTTGTAAATCTGATGTGAACTTCTCTTGGTAAGCTATTTCTCATTGCATATCTTGTGAAGACTCAATAAACCTCATCTATTCCATCCATCATCTTATCTTTAATTATTCCCAAAACTTCAGCCAAAATTTCTATCATTATCTCAGCTAGGTTTTGTCCCTTTTCTTCCTCTATGTTTTGGAATCTGAGATAAAATTCTGATCTGTCTATCTCCCATCTCAGCATCCCACTTTTATATTGTTCAACCACAGTTAATCTATTATCAATATCTCCAATCTTCTTATCTCTTTCTTTATCTTCTTCTTCAATTTTTTGGAATCTCTCATCATACTTCATCATCATTTGTTGAATGTTCTCCACCTTTTCATCAGTTTTCCCTGTTCTTTGTTCAATGTTCTCTGTTCTCTTTTCAATATTCTCTGTTCTTATTTGGATATTTTGAATTCCTTGCATAATCATCTGCAGGGTCACTTTTTCCTGTTCCTTTTCTTGCTGTAACATTGTCTGTATTGAACGTTGTCCTCCAGATGGTGAAGAGGAAGAAGTAGAAGTTGAGGAACCAGGGGATGTTAGTTTCCTACTCATTTCAAACAATTCAAAATCTTCAGGTTCTTCTAGACCTTAATCCACTTGTGAAATAACCAATTGCAATTCCAAATAAAAATGGTAGGAAAAAAGAAACCAAATAGTAGTAATAATAATAATAATAATAATAATAATAATAATAATAATAATAATAATAATAATAATAATAATAATAATAATAATAATGATGTTGTATACCTTAATCCCATCGATTAGCTAGATAGCAGTAAAAACTCAAAAATGGTAAAAAAAAGGCATAAACACACACAAAAAAGAAAAAATTATTAAATCCTGAAAAAGGCAGAAAAGTAAAAAGTAAAAAACTAATAAGGAGGGAAAAAAAGTTCTTCAGGTTCTTCAACACCTTAATCCAATTAAGAGGTCTCAGGTATAAAAGGATGCATAAAAAAGGAAAGCCACAAAAAAAAAAAAAAAATATGTAAAATTGGTAAATAGAAAAAAAAAAAAATACAGGGGAGGGAGAGAGAGAGAGAAAGAGAAAAGACTACTCCCTTAAAAAAAAAAAGGAAAGAAATCATTAATACTAAAGTTTTTCCTTTAAAATAAAATGCAAACATAAACATTTAAACTAGTAAGGAGGGGGTTTGTTAAGGTAGGAAATAGCGCAGCTTTAAAAACATAAAAAGAGCACACTGCATCTTGTTTGATTGTCCAAGGCTTTTGTTAAAATTTATAATTCTCTTCTCCAGAGTCTTATCACCTTTTTTTTCCTATAAGCTTCAACACCAGACTCCAGATGTTGATGGAAACCCAGAAGAGCACCTGCAATAATACTCTCCTATGCTCTTCCCTCTATCTTATCAAACAGGCAATGTCCTTGAGAAGAAGTCTCAGTTCTTTCTCAGCTTTGTCTGGTCAAGAAAAAGAAATGGAATATTTCCAAGCCTCTAGTTGGCAGTGTTACAAAGTTTCTTTTGCTTTCACTTTCCCCCTCCTTTTCCAAACAAAATATAATGAAAATTAATTAAAAGGGGGAAAAGATATTTAAAAAGATGACTAAAAGGGAGTCTCTAGCCTAAAATATTACAAAGTCAAAAAGGAGAGAAAGAATAGGTGGAAGAAGAAAAGACCAGTCCAGTTTCAAATATAAAATCATGTATAGAAAATCCAGCAATGAGAAAAAAAATAAAAATATTACTTTGACATTCCTGTTTAAAATCGCCGCTTAATCACTTCTGTCAAAACTTTTACAGATTCTTTCTTTTCCTTAAGGTGTCCTTTCAAATCTTAAAATAAAGAAAAAGTTCTCACCAAACCGGCACTCTCTCTCTTTCCGTTCTCTTTTGTTTCGGAGCTGTTCCAACTTCGGCAGCTTTAATGGCTGCCTCTTTGCCACTGGCAAAAAGAGCTTCTCCTGGATCTACCAGGGACTTTGCGGTATCCCTGGGATCGACAGGATGCGCTCTTCACTTTC
>NC_142012.1:3244136-3364136 GCF_049901735.1 Notechis scutatus
CTCATTTCTTCTCCCTCGGTGCTGAAGATTACCTGCAACCATATTTGCTGATTAATTTAAATATTGGAACAGTTCTGTGTTAGCTTCTGGAAAGGCCTCCTTTCTCTAAAATTACCTCTAAAATGCACCAGTTTGTTCCTTGCAGTTGAAATATAGAGCCATGGCACAGTGGTGAGAGCATGGGTGGGATTCTACCGGTTTGCACCTATTCGCTAGAACCGGTTGTTAACATTCTAAGCAGTTCGGAGAACCGGTTGTTAGAAGAAATTACTGGGCTAATCCTGTAAGGAAGGCAGGAAGGAAACATTCTGGTGTTGCTTAAAGAAACTGCCTCTCCGTTAACCCTTATTACATTCTTGGCAGGATTAGACTTCCTGTCTCAGGAACATCTCTGGAGTTTTTTTCCCCTCCTTTGCTGGTACTTTGCTTGTGTAGGGAGTGACCATTGAAAAAAGTGACTTATGACCATTTTTCGCACTTACGACTATTGCAGCCATGAGAGGCCAGGCGAGGAGATGCATGCCTCGATGTGAGTGATGTTGAGTTGGCCACACCCAGCCAATAATATGACCCCCCCAAGCCATGCCCACCAACGTAGCCACACCCACAGAACCGGTTGTTAAAAAATTTGAATCCCACCCCGAGTGAGAATACAGTACTGCAGGCTCCTTCTGCTGACTGCCAGCTGCCTGCAATTTGGCAGTTCAAATCTCACCAGGCTCCAGGTTGATTCAGCCTCCCATCCATCCAAGATGGGTAAAATGAGGACCCAGATTGTTGGGGGGGCAAGAGGCTGACTCTGTAAAACCACTTAGAGAGGGCTGGAAAGCACTGTGAAGTGGCATATAAGTGTTATTGCAATTCCTTCCTTCCTTCCTTCCTTCCTTCCTTCCTTCCTTCCTTCCTTCCTTCCTTCCTTCCTTCCTTCCTTCCTTCCTTCCTTCCTTCCTTCCTTCCTTCCTTCCTTCCTTCCTCTCTTAATTCCTCTTCTCATTTTCCTTCTTGGTGGCAGCAGTGGTTAGAATGCAGTATTGCAGATTAAGTCTGCCCACTGCCAGCAGTTTGATCCTGACTGGCTCAAGGTTGACTCAGCCTTCCCTCCTTCCAAGGTGGGTAAAATGTGAACCCCAAATTGTTGGGGGCCAGAGGCTGACTCTGTAAACAGCTTAGAGAGGGCTGGAAAGCACCATGAAGCGGGATATAAGTCTAAGTGCTATTGCTAGGAACAAATATAGTTTCTTATTATGGCAGAATTTGAAACTCATCTAGGTTCGAAGTGGAGAAGATACGAGCAAGGAAACTTTTATAATCAGTTTCACTTTATTAGAGATGTGCACAATTCATCCATCAATTAATTTAACACATCTTTGAACTGTTACTTTGGGAGAGACGGTATCGGACTTGGATATAGAGAGACCACTGTCTGTTTATCTGGAGTTAGATAGATTGAGGGGTGACATTGTCACTGAATCAGTAAAAATGATGGGTGTCACTACATTTTGGGGAACACCATGGTAAGGGAATACCGGGGCATCAGCTGACCAGGCTTCCATGCAAAGGAAGAAAGAGAACGGGAGAAAGAGAAATAAAGAGAAAGAGGGAGAGGGAGAGGAGGAGGGAGAGAGAGGGAGAGAGAGAGAAGGAGATTATTTATTTAGCGTACAACAAAAATGTTAAAAAGCACATCACAATTACAATCTCAATGAACAAATATGAATCTTATTTACTTTATTTACAAATTCAAAAACAGGCTATTTGTACAGTCAGCGTGTGATGGAGTTGCATAAAGAAAATCTTTGGGGTCTCCCTGATATGTGTAAAAGAGAAAGAGAGAGAGAGAGAGAGAGAGAGAGAGAGAGAGAGAGAGAGAGAGGACAAGGAGAGAGAAAGAAGGAGAAAGGGGAGAGAGGGAGGGAGGGAGGAAAAGAAAGAAAGAGAGAGAGATTAAGGAGGAGAAAGAAAGAGGGAGGGAGGGAAGAAAAGAAAGAAAGGGAGGAAGGAAGGAAGGGAAAGAAAGAAAGAGAGAGAGAGAGGGAGGGAGGGAAAGGAAAGGAAAGTTGAGTTATTGGCTGGAATGGAGGGTTGCTGGAATGCTGAAAGAATGAAGGAAAAGAAAGAAAGGAAAGGAAAGGAAAGGAAAGGAGGGAGGGAGGGAAGAAAGAAAGGAAGGAAGGAAGGAAGGAAGGAAGGAAGGAAGGAAGGAAGAAAGAAAGAAAGAAAGAAAGAAAGAAAGAAAGAAAGAAAGAAAGAAAGAAAGAAAGAAAGAAAGAAAGAAAGAAAGAAAGAAAGAAAGAGGGAGGGAGGGAGGAAGGAAGGAAGTTGAGGCAGTTCTCCAGTTCCAATGAAAGAGAAGCCCTGAAAAGCTGGACGGAAAGACAGCTTAATTCAACCAGCATTCAAACGAAACCAGATTGAAGTTTATTTATTTATTTATTTATTTATTTATTTATTTATTTATTTATTTATTTATTTATTTATTTATTTATTTATTTATTTATTTGATTTGCCAATTGTTTACAAGATAATAAGTATAAGTGTATACATAGTTGTGAATACATGAAATGGGTACATATAAGAAAAATAAAAGAATAAGAGAAACAATAGGACAGGGACGGTAGGCACGTTGGTGCGCTTATGCACGCCCCTACAGACCTCTTAGGAAAGGGGTGAGGTCAATAGTAGACAGTCTAAGGTTAAAGTTTTTGGGGTTTGGGGAAGAAACTACAGAGTCGGGTAGAGTATTCCAGACATTGACCACTCTATTGCTGAAGTCGTATTTCCTGCAATCAAGTTTGGTGCGGTTTACTTTGAGTTTGTATCTATTGTGTGCTCTTGTGTTGTTATGGTTGAAGCTGAAGTATTCATTGACAGGTAGGACATTGCAATGTATGATTTTATATACCATGCTTAAATCAGACCGAAGGCAGGCGTAATTCAAGGTTTTCTAGTTCTAGAATTTCAAGTCTGGTGGCATAAGGTATTCTACAACGAGTAGAGGAGTGGAGAACTCTTCTTGTGAAATATTTCTGGACTTTCTCAATTGTGCTAATATCAGATACGTAATGAGGGTTCCAGACTGATGAACTGTATTCGAGTATTGGTCTAGCAAATGTTTTGTATGCTCTGGTTAGTAGTGTGATATTACCAGAGAAAAAACTACGTAGGATTAGGTTAACAACTCTTAATGCCTTTTTGGCTATGTAGTTGCAGTGGGCTCTAGCACTTAGATCATTAGAGGTGAGTATTCCAAGGTCCTTTACAGAGCTTGGGTCATCAACAAGATCTTGACTATTCAGCTTGTATTTTATTTTCTGATTTTTTTTGCCAATATGTAAGACAGAGCATTTATTTGTTGAGATTTGGAGTTGCCATTTGTTTGACCATTCAGATACATAGTCAAGGTCTTTTTGTAAGGTAGCAGTATTGTCTGTGGTATTGAACAGCTTTACATCATCAGCGAAGAGAACGCAATTGCTCTTAATATGATCACAGAGGTCGTTTATGTAGAGTATGAAGAGAGTTGGTCCTAGAACACTGCCTTGGGGAACACCACTATTGACAGGTACTGGATTTGATAGGACGCTCCCGATTTTGACCATTTGTTGTCTGTTTGACAGGAGTGCTTCTATCCAGTTATTCAGTTGTCCAGAGATACCATAGGATTTTATTTTTAGGAGTAGTTTGTCGTGTACCACTGAATCAAAGGCTTTACAGAAGTCTATGTAGATTGCGTCAATTGCTTTGCCCTGGTCGAGTTGTGTCGTCCATATGTTTTTGCAGTGTAAGAGTTGCAGATTACAGGATAGTTTTTTTCTGAAACCAAATTGTTTATTGGAGAGTAGGTTGTTTGACTCTAAGTGGAGGATGATGGATTGGTTAATAATTGATTCCATGACTTTACAGGTGACGCAGCATAAGGAGATTGGTTTGTAATTTTCAACTAGGCTTGGGGTCTCCCTTTTTGAAGATGGGGATGACTGTGGCTTGTGACCATAGGTTAGGCAAGGAGCTGGTCCTGAAAGATTTTTCAAAGATTATGCTTAGAGGTTTGGCTATGGCAGTGGATAGCTTTCTTAAGAAGTAGGCACATATTCCATCCGGTCCAATAGATAGAGATGGTTTTAGATTGCGTAGTGATTTTTCAACATTGTCTTCTGTGAAATCGATATGTATTAGGTCATTGTTGTTATCTGTGGTACGGCTAGGAAATACTGGGCATGATCCATTGCTGTTTACAAATACTGAGCCGAAGAATGTGTTAAAGATGTTGGCTTTAATAGTGTCGTCGTTGCAGTCTTTACCATTAGGTCCTTTCAGGGTTGGGATGGACCTTGAGTCTTTTAGTCTGTTGTTTACAAAATTGTAGAAAGCGCGGGTGGAATTGGTGCGTAGAAGGTTTTCCTCTTGTTTAATGTGATAATTGGTGCATTCAGTCTTTATCTGGTGGCATAAATTTTTGTATCGGTTTTTGAAATTGGCAACGTGACCAGATTTGTTTTTCCGCCAGAGTGATCTCTTTTTGGATTGAAGTTTCCTTATTGATATGGGTAATCTGCTTTTTTGTTTTGTTTTGGGAGTTGTTGTTGGTACATATAGTTTGATGACTCTTTTGACTTCAAGTAAAAATATGTTATAATGTTCTTCAACGGTATTGCATCCAGTGAATAGAGATTGCCAATCAAGGGATGAGAGATCGTTTATCACCAATGGCTTAAGCCTGGCTGCCAACACAGGAAATGTGGATGCAGGAGATGTGGATGTGTCAATAAAAAGGCACCCAAGACATACAAAATAGGAGTTCGGTCTCCACTCGAGGGTGACTGAAAAGCAGAGGAAAGTGGGGAAAAAAGGGGGGGAGGATTTTTTTAAAAAAAATTGCTACTCTTATCACTTCTCATGCTGTTGATGCCATCTCTCCTTTCTCCAGTTCCAAGGCAGAGGTTTATAACCTTCTGTTGTGGTTCGCTGGCAGCCGGTGCAGAGGGCAGTGGAATCGGGCAGTGGGGAAGAACGGGGACCAGTCCGGGAGTCTGGAGAGGACCCGGATGAGGGTCCTGCGTCCGATGCAGAGATGGGGCCAGGACCATCTGGGAGTAGGGTGTTGCCTTTGGAGCCTTTAGAGTCTGGCAGCAGGGAGGCAGAGGAACAAAGGGAGCCTGTTCCCAGTGCGTGTGTGCAGAGCTGCTAGAAGGCGAGAGCAGCTGAAGCAGAAGGGGCGACGCAGGAGTAAGCCTGGGAGGTGATTGCCCCTCCCATAAGGGATAAAGGACAGACAAAGGTGAAGAAACCTTTGCAGGAAGCAAAGTAGTTCGATAGTTTCCGAGTCCTCCTTGAAGATCTTTTGTACTTTGGTTGGTTTCTGTAATCATTAATTGGAGACTTCTGTTTTTGGCAGCATTCCCCAGCACTGAAAGGTGTGTACTTATCTTGGGGAACTGTCTAAGATTAGTTCTGGCTGGGAATGAAAGCAATTCCCAGTGTTGCGATAAAATAAGTTTTGCTTTTAAAACAAGTTTGATATTAATTCCATTTGACGAAGCCTGGGTCAGAACAAATTCTTTCCTGTCTGAGCCTATTAAAATTCAAGGCAGTTTGCAGCAGCTGCTTCGTTTCCATGCAGGAACCTGACATTGGCCTCCCCTGGCAAGGTCTGGGAATTAAGGCCTCTATAAACCTCAGAGGATGGCCATATCTGTGGAGCAGAAAAGCAAGAAAAGCAGCTGGAAGCCCTCGACTTACGACAGTTCATTTAATGGCCGTTTGAATGTCCAGCAGCCCTGAAAAAGCCACTTGTCAGTGTTTTTACACACTTAACGACCATTGCAGAATTCCCATAGTCACAGGATCACAATTTGGAGGCTTGGAAACTGACTCATATTTATGATGGTTGCAGCATCCCAGAGTCGTACGGTCCTCTTTTGTGATCTTCTGACCATCAAAGTCAAATGGGGAAGCCAGGCTCACTTAGCACCCAGGTTCCTAACTGAAGAACTTGTTTTAAAGAAAGAAGATTAAAAATGACTAGGAAAGAAAGAAGGGAGGGAGGGAGGAGAGAAGGAAGAAAGATGGGAAGGAAGGAAGGAGAAAAGAGGGAGAGAGATAGGGAGAGAGACAAAGAGGGAAAGATAGAATGATGAAAGAAAAAAGAAAGAAAGAAAGAAAGAAAGAAAGAAAGAAAGAAAGAAAGAAAGAAAGAAAGAAAGAAAGAAAGAAAGAAAGAAAGAAAGAGGGAGGGAGGAGGAAGGAAGGAAGGAAGTTGAGGCAGTTCTCAGTTCCAATGAAAGAGAAGCCCTGAAAAGCTGGACGGAAAGACAGCTTAATTCAACCAGCATTCAAACGAAACCAGATTGAAGGGAGGGAGGGAGGGAGGGAGGGAGGGAGGGAGGGAGGGAGGAGAGAAGGAAGAAATATGGGAAGGAAGGAAGGAGAAAGAGAGAAAGAAGCAAAGATAGAATGATGAAAGAAAAGAAAGAAAGAAAGAAAGAAAGAAAGAAAGAAAGAAAGAAAGAAAGAAAGAAAGAAAGAAAGAAAGAAAGAAAGAAAGAAAAGGAAGGAAGGAAGGAAGGAAGGAAGGAAGGAAGGAAGGAAGGAAGAAGAAGGAAGAAATATGGGAAGGAAGGAAGGAGAAAAGAGAAAGAGGGAAAGATAGAATGATGAAAGAAAAGAAAGGAAGGAAGGAAGGAAGGAAGGAGGGAGGGAGAAGAGAAGGAAGAAAGATGGGAAGAAAGGAAGGAGAAAAGAGAGAAAGAGGGATAGGGAGAGAGACAAAGATAGAAAGATAGAACAATGAAAGAAAGGAAAGAAATGAAAAGAAAGAGGGAGAAGAAGGAAGGGAGGAAAGGAAGGAAAAGTGAAAAGGAAACTGCAGTGATCCACTTAACAACTGTGACAAGAAAGGTGATGAAATGGGGCAAAACTCACTTAACAAATGTCTCGCTTTGCAACAGAAATTCTGGGCTCAGTTGTGGTCATAAGTCGAAGGCTACCTGTACCTTTCCAATGTTGTACCTATGATCCAATTTGGATCTTGGTTACCTTAGCTGGGCAGGTTTCCAAGGGAAAAGAGCCGGAGAAGCCAAGAGAAATCCTTCATCGTTGCTCTTCCGTTCCACCTTGGCACCGTGATTGTAGGCTTAAGGGCCGCCTCCTCCTCCTCCGTGAAAGTTCAGTTCCTGAGCTGTGAGAGTCTTAATTTTAAGTCTCTGGGCCCTTTGGAGTTTGGCCTCACGATAGATTCGTTAAAGAACCCAGCATCTTCTTCCCTCAAGGCCAGGAAGAATCCCAGGTCCTCAAGGGGGGAGGCGTCTCTCCTTCTTTCTCCTTCAAGCGAGATTTTGCATTTAGTGGCACAGAAATTATCTCTAGATCACAAAGGAGAACATTATCTGTCTTTGTAGGTTCTTTCCCATTACTAAGCCCAGATTACCACGGAGGGCGTCTTCCAAGTCTAGGTGAAGGACTCCTTTGGTATTTAATATTAAGTAGGATTCAACCCAGAGGTGGTGAATTCAGCCAGTTCGGACCGGTTCTGAAGAACCAGTAGCGGAAATTTTGAGTAGTTTGGAGAATCGGCCAATCCCGCCTCTGACTGTCCCCGCCAACCCCACCTCTTCTCTGCCTCCCATTGAGTCCCAGCTGATCGGCTGGGTCTCCTTTGGCTGCCCTGCACAGGAGAACAGAGCTGGAAAGCAGGTCAGTGGGGTTGGAGAGGGAAGGGTTTTTTTGCAGCATATCCTTCCCCTGCCACGCCCACCAAGCCACTCCCACAGAACCAGAAGTTTAAAAAATTGAATCCCACCCCTGATTCAACCTCCTGGGTCATCCACTGGGACCAGAGGTTGTGTCTTCTGAATGTTTGGACTTCTGCTGGAGCTTCAGAGAAGTTCTCTCTACCTGAGTGTGTGTGCTTTGTGTTTATTTCCTATGCATAGTATTTGCGTGTGCCATTTTATTTATTGATTGGGGTGCTGGTGACCAGCTATTAAGTCGTTGGCTGTTGTTTCCCTGTGCTGCCAAGCCCTTGGCTCCTAAGTACCGGATAAGCTGGGGGTAAATCAGCCCTCCTGGTGACTGACGGATGAGGGGCCCGTTTCCCAGGCTCCAATCCCTTCTCTGGCTGTTTTTGAGCCTGCTCGTCCCACAATCTTAGTAGCTGAGCAATTGAATGTAATGTCCTTGTTCGTTGAAATGTGAGGCTACCAATGAGTTCGGGTCTCCTTGTCTGAACGCACACTTGTGTTTTTAGTTTAGTTTCGTTTACTTTCTTGTCACTGCACCTCATACAATGAAATCAAACACCATCTTGACCATGAAAATAAACACAAACACACATCCTTCACCCTCCACACATTGAACTGGAAACCCCCGATACCACACCAACACTGCACTAGACAGTAGAGTTCAAAAGAGCTCCTGCCCTGGGACAGAAGCTGTTTTTCAGCCTATTTGTCCCTGTTTTTATTATTATCCTGTACCATCTGCCAGATGGTAATAGTTCAAAAAAAAAAGGGTGCCCAGGATGAGATGGATCTTTGAGCATGTTTTGAACCTTCTTAAGGCAGCGAGAGCTCTAAAGCTCTTCCAAAGAGGGGAGAGGGCAACCCATGATCCTCTGAGGGGCAATGACATTAACCCTCTGGAGTGCTGTCCTATCTGCCCCTGTGCAATTGGCAAACCCTACAGAGGTGCAGTAAGTTAAGATACTCTCTATGGTGCAGCGGTAGAAGGTCACCAGCAGTTTTCCATCCAGTTGTTGTTTCCTGAGAAGCCTCAGGTAGTCTAATCTCTGCTGGGCCCTTTTGACCAGGGCTGCAATGTGAGCCCCCCAGGTCAGGTCCTCTTTTAGGGTAACACCCAGAAACTTCAAACTGGCCACTTGCTCCCCTCGGTCTCCACTGATAAGCAAGGGCTGGAGGTCTGACCTGTTCCTTCTATATAGTCCACTATCAGCTCCTTGGTCTTCTTGGTGTTGAGGACCAAGTTATTGTCTCCACACCACGAAAGCAACCGTTGGTCCACCTCATCTCGGTAGGCAGACTCATCCCTCCACCCACCCCGGAGATAAGTCCCACCACTGTTGTTCTTGCCATCTTTCTTGCAATCAACAACTAAAAAGCCACACACAACAAGCAGGGGTGGGCTTCAAAAATTTTAGCAAGGGGTTCTTGGTTGATGTGTGGGCGTGGCCATAGTGGGCATGGCCTAGTCGGCCTCCTGCACCACGGCGGTGGGGAAGGGCGTTTTTGCCCTCCCGGGGCTCCAGAGTCTCTCTGGAAGGCAGAAGCAGGCCCATTTCCGCCCTCCCCGAGCCTCTGCGCATGCCCTGCCCTTACCTGCATCCAAAATGGGCTGTGTGAGGACACCTGGGAGGGGAGGGGCAGGGTGGGTGGGTGGGGCCAGCCAGGAGTGGGATTTGGGGGTTCTCTGAACTGCACAGAATCTTAGCTAAGGGGCTCCCCTGAACCCCTGCAAACCCCCCAGCAGCACCACATAAATACTACACCCAAAGCACCCATTCCGTTAGAGAGAAGTTGCCTGCGGAAGTTGGGGGAGCTTCATCACTTGAGATGTTCAAGAAGAGACTCCCATCTGCCAGGAAGGGTGTAGAGTCTCCTGCTTGGACGGGGGTGGGTGGGGGTGGAAGGAGGTTGGACTAGATGACCTACAAGGTCCCTTCCAACTCTGATGATCTGATTCTCCGTTATCTGATTTCTTGGAAAACTTCAGGTTTTCTCCAGTCCGATCACATCAGGTGAGTTGGAGAGTAATTCAAGTGAAATTAAAAAGAGAGAGAAACAACCTGGAGCTAAAGAGGAATTTTCTGACAGTCAGAACTATCAACCAGTGGAACCATTTGCCTCCAGAAGTTGTGGCTGCTCCATCACTGGAGGTTTTGAAGAAGAAGTTGGGCAACCCTTGGTCTGGAATGGAATCGGTATTCCGGCCTGAGCAGGGGGGTGGACTAGAAGACCTTCAAACATCCCTTCCAAACCTGTTAATTCTGTTCTGTTACGAAAGAGATGAAGCCTTTCACAGATGTGTTTTGGGGCCATTCCTTATCAGGGCACAGGGTGACGGGATATATTATCTGCCTGGAATCTTCCTTTCTCGGCCTGCAAACGTTCTGTCAGATCCTTCTCTTAGATTCTTCTTCCATGGCCAGGAGAAACACACCGTAGTTCAAAGCAAGAAGATTAAGCCAGCGTATCTCATGCTTCAGTGTCAATATTTTCCCACTATATACTTTGTTCTCAACTACAAAATGGGAAAAGGCATACACAACACACACACACACATACACACACACACACACGTGCGTGGTGTTTTAATTTTACTGTTTCAGAGATAATACCCAAATAGGATTTGCAAATTTGAATATGTATGTATGTATGTATGTATGTATGTATGTATGTGTGTGTGTGTGTGTGTAAAATCTTTCCTCCTCTTCCTTAAATTAAATAAAATTTAATAAAAGGCAGCCCCTGCATGTAGGGTTGGTCCTGTATCATGGTTCCATTATTTACTTTAATCTTAAAAGCTATACTTGCTGTTTATTGCTTTGTTATGATTTTAAACCTTGTTTTCATTTGAATAGAATAGAATAGAATGGAATGGAGAATGAAGAGAATAGAATAGAATAGAATAGAATGGAATGGAATGGAATGGAATGGAATGAATATGGAATGGAATGGGATGGGATGGATGGATGGGATGGAATATGGATGGAATAGATGGGATGGAATGGATGGGATGGGATGGGATGGGAATGGAATAGAATAGAATAGAATAGAATAGAATAGAATAGAATAGAATAGAATAGAATGAATAGAATAGAATAGAATGGAATGGGATGGATGGATGGAATGGAATAGAATAGAATGGAATGGGAATGGAATGGGATGGGATAGAATAGAATAGAATAGAATAGAATAGAATAGAATTCTTTTATTGGCCAAGTGTGGTTGGACACACAAGGAATTTGTCATGGTGCAAATGCTCTCAGTGTCCATAAAAGAGAAGATACATCAGTCAAGAGTCTAGAATCATCAAGTACAACACTTAATAATAGTCATAGGGTACAATAAGCCATCAAATCATACTAGGAAACAGTCAATATAAATCTTAAGGATACAAGCGACAAAGTTACAGTCATACAGTCACAAGTGGGAGGAGATGGGTGATAAGGAGTGATGGGAAGATTAATAGTGATAGTAGTGCAGAGTTTGTAAATAGTTGGACAGTGTTGAGGGAATTATTTGTTTAGCAGAGTGATGGCCTTTGGGAAAAATACTGTCCTTGTGTCTAGTTGTTCTGGTGTGCAGGGCTCTATAACGTCGTTTTGAGGGAGGGAGTTGAAACAGTTTATGTCCGGGATGTGAGGGGTCTGTACATATTTTCACAGCCCTCTTATTGATTCCATGCAGTATACAGCTCCTCCATGGAAGGCAGGTTGGTAGTAATTGTTTTTTTCTGCAGTCCTTGGGAGCCAAAACTGGGGGTTTTAAAGAGGGGCCTGGACATCTATTTGTCCAGAATGGTACAAGGGCAAGGGTCTCCCACCTTGGCCCCTTTAAAATTTCTGGATATCAACTCCCAGAATTTCCCTGGCTGGCTGGGGAATTCTGGGAGGTTGGACTACAAGACCACCAAGGTCCCTTCCAATCCTATTATTCTAGGTTCATTTCTTTCAAACATGGAATGAATAAAAAGGGTTGCTTCGTTGTTATTTGTTGTTTGTTTGTTGTCATTTGATTTTTTTATTTTTTTTTATTTAAAAAATGCCACTTCTTTGGTTACACCTCTTTTATTTGCTGGTTGGATGGCAATCATTTTTCATTTCTGGTACCTGTCTGTTTCTCTTTCATTTTTATGATATTTGATAGCACTGTTTATTTATTTGCTTTGCCTTCTTATCTCCCTAGAATAAGGCTACGGTTAGGATATTCCATGAAGTTGAACATGGCAACCACCAGATGGCATGGATGTCCATTACAGCTGAACAAGTAGATTTTTAAAGCTTGAGAAAAGCAAAATTAACAGAATAACAGAGTTGGAAGAGACATTGGAGGTCATCTAGTCCAACCCTTTGCTCCAGCAGGGGACCCTATACCATTTCAGACAAATCTCTGTTGTCCAGTCTCTTCCTAAAACCTCCAGTGTTGGAGTATCCACAATTTCTGGAAGCAAGCTGTTCCACAGATTAATTGTTCTAACTGTCAGGAAATTTCTCCTTAGTTCTAAGTTGCTTCTCTCCTTGATTAATGACCATTGTTGCTTCTTGTCCTGCTTTCAGGTACTTTGGAGAATAGCTTGACTCCCTCTTCTTTGGGGCAGCCCCTGAGATATTGGAAGACTGCTATCATGTCTCCCCTGGTCCTTCTTTTCATCAGACTAGACATACCCAATTCCTGCAACTGGTCTTCATTTCTTTCAGCCTCCAGTTCCCTGATCATATTTGTTGCTCTTCTCTGCACTCTTTCCAGAGTCTCCACATCTTTTTTACATCGTGGCGATGAAAAACTGGATGCAAATATTCCTTTTGCTTGCTGTTCGCAGCTGCTTTGTAATAAAGGAAGATTCAACTGCACAGATCCTACCTTTTTCATCTTTCCATTAGCCATACTCTCTGTTTTTGTGATTTTTTTTTTTAAAAAGTATCAGATGCAGCTAATTTTGCAGAGGTTGTCCCAGCTGCTGAGCACCACTCTTTAAAAATAACTTTTTTGTTGTTTCCTTTGAATGAATAACTCATTTTAGATACCACATTTCCTTAGTACAGTGGCACCTTGGTACTCAACCGCTTTGAAACTCATCAAATTTGGTACTCAACTCATTTTGACGTGAACGTTTTGTCCCGGTACTCATTGTTTGTTTGGTACTCAACACACAATCTAGAAGTTCTTGGTGTCAGCTGCCTTCTGACTCACTATCTTATTCCAAACACCTTTAAAAGATGTTTGTTACTCGTTGTTTTTGATACTCATCGCAACTCCCAACATCAATTAACGATGAGTGATGAGGTACCACTGTAGTGCCTAAAACCAGACATCCCTGTGGATTCCATTATTATTAGTATTAGTCCCAAAGGTGCTTTTTTCAGCAGGCACCTGGACTTTCTTGTTTTTTGTTTGAAGACGTTTTACTTCTCATCCAAGAAGCTTCTTCAAGTCTGACGGGATGGTGGGAAATGGAACACTCTCACCTGTCAGAGCTGAAGAAGCTTCTTGGATGCGAAGCAAAATGTCTTTAAAGAAAAAACAAGGAAGTTGAGTTGCCTCCTGAAAAAAAGAACCTTTGGTGGACAGTCATGACCTGGGTGACTGAGAATCTCTACAGACTTTTAGCTACACAATTTGGGATGAACACATTTTGATTGGTGTGGGAGTAGGAAGGGATTCCCAGAGGGAAAATTGCAGACTACAGGAACCATTTGCACTACTCGGGTGACCCTGAGGACACAGATAAGCCTCCAAGTGGCCTCAAAGACCCTCTAAATGGATGCAAATGACCAGCTGTCTGAAAGGAGTATAAATCCTTCCATTCCCCACTGTTCTGACAGCACTGAAGAAGCTTCTGGAATGAGAAGTGAAATGTCTTCAAAAGAAAAGAAAAAAGGAAGTCCAGTTACCTCCTGAAAAGGCACCTGTGATGACCCAGGGTGGGATACAAAATAAATATAGGCACAAAAACAGGGGAAGCCCCTTTAATTCCTTCAACTTGGCTTTAAAGCTCCAAATATCCTTGACTGGAGACAAAAAATTCCCCCACAAACAGTTGCAAAAAGGAGGAAATGCCATTCAAACTAAAAATACCTATAAATTGTAACTAGAAAAAAAACAACACAAACCACACTGAAGCAATTAAGGAAACCAGGCAAGATAAGTGCTTGAAGACATCCACAGATATGGAATACACACTGGGAAGGATGCCAGAACTCAGATAAGAACTGAGAGACTAGAAATATTGTCACGTTTGTTTCCAGCACTAGCTCATGTGCAGTCCATCCTTTTAAATAGTCCTCACAACTGCAGCCCATGAAGGGGATCAAGGCCCTTTCCTCCCCCTTAGACCACACCATTCACGTTTCTCCCTTATCCTCACCTCCCTGCATGCCCTAGAATGAAGAGGGGATGGGCCTGGGTCTTTCTCTGAATGCCCAGCCGGCCTCTGCCCTTCCCCAGCCTCCTCCACAACCTCCAGAGCCACACTCCCACTCCCTGTCGGCTGTTCCTCCTCTCCCTCAGAGTCAGTCTCCACCAGGGGCATGACAGCACCTTTGGGACCAAGCATGACCTGGAGGATGGAGAATCTCTAGAGACTATTAGTAGTAGTGTTGCTACCATAAGATCAATATTAAGCTAAGTGCACCATCTTGTATCAATCTGTATGAAAGGCACATAAAATAAGAGATTAAGATGCTTTATAACTAGCTAATGTAGATCTTTGGGAAGTACAGGGGACTTGTCAGAAGAAGATTTTGTGAAGTGTTTCAAGAAAGGTAATAAGACAAATAAATTGTTGGCCTATCAGTGGGAGTGGGGGGGAGAATAAGAGAAAGCAACTATCACTCCAGTTTATGATGGTGAGAAGAGACCACGAATCAGTCTGTCAAATGCTATTCTCATTTATTTGGAAAAAATTACGTCAATAGAGAATTACAAAGTACAGGTAGACTTTGCTTCTCACAAAGTGGCAAAAGCTGATCATTGCAACCATCATACATGAATTTTGATCACGTGAACATGGGGAGGCCGCAACATGTGAAAAATGGTCCTAAGACAGTTTTTGCCATGGTGTAAATTCGAATGGTCACTAAAAGAACTGCTTTAAGTCAGGGACTACATGTAAACGGCTGGTATTTTCCCACTCCTAAGAGAGAAGGGGGAAAGTGGGGCATGGGGTAGATCTAAACAAGCAGCCCTACATTTGCAGTTGATGGCGTAGCTTAAATTGTCATCTCCCTTTTTCTGAATTCTCCAGGGCATTTTTCAAATCACTGACGGATGGACAGTGCAATCAAAAGATTTCTCTGCTGACGGTATTTGTCAGGTGGAACATACACATTCCTCTGTCTGTCTGTCTGTCTGTCTCTCTCTCTCTCTCTGTTTCTTTCTCTTTTGTCTCTGTCCTCTCTCTGTCTCTCTGTCTGTCTCTCTTTCTGTCTATATGTCTGTTGTCTGTCTTCTTTGTCTCTTTCTCTCTGTCTCTCTTTTCTCTGTGTTTATCTTCTCTCTGTCTGTCTATCTCTCTTCTGTCTATATGTCTGTCTGTCTGTCTCATCTATCTTTTCTGTGTGTGTCTGTCTCTCTCTTTCTCTCTATCTCTCTGTCTCTCTTTCTCTCTGTGTTTATCTTCTCTCTGTCTCTCTTTCTCTCTGTCTATCTCTCTTTCTGTCTATATGTCTGTCTGTCTGTCTCATCTATCTTTTCTGTGTGTGTCTGTCTCTCTCTTTCTCTCTATCTCTCTGTCTCTCTTTCTCTCTGTGTTTATCTTCTCTCTGTCTGTCTGTCTGTCTGTCTGTCTGTCTCTCTCTCTCTCTCTCTCTCTGCATTTTGTCTCAGCTGTCATTCTCTCTATCTCTCTGTCTCTCTCTCTGTGTTTATCTTCTCTCTGTCTCTCTTTCTCTCTGTCTATCTCTCTTTCTGTCTATATGTCTGTCTGTCTGTCTCATCTATCTTTTCTGTGTGTGTCTGTCTCTCTCTTTCTCTCTATCTCTCTGTCTCTCTTTCTCTCAAAGGACCGTTGGCTGTTCAAGAAGTCACTCGGTCATCTCTCTTTCTGTCTATATGTCTGTCTGTCTGTCTCATCTATCTTTTCTGTGTGTGTCTGTCTCTCTCTTTCTCTATCTCTCTGTCTCTCTTTCTCTCTGTGTTTATCTTCTCTCTGTCTGTCTGTCTGTCTGTCTGTCTGTCTCTCTCTCTCTCTCTCTCTCTGCATTTTGTCTCAGCTGTCATTCTTCACAACTCCCTATCTTGCCCAAGGGAGGAATGGATCTATCAGCCTTTATTGACTGGATGTCCACAGAATTTCTTCCTATTGATCTTTTTTCTCCCCCCACCCCCCTTTCTCAACTGGGAACTAGAAAAGGCCACTCAAAGGACCATCGGCTGTTCAAGAAGTCACTCGGTCACTTGCAATTCACAGAAAGATCTTGGAGGGCAGCACTTTAAGAGACGTTCCTCTGTTTTTTGTTTACAACTAGTTTGTGGTGGGATGTGGCAGTGGACGGGGATAATTTTATACAAATTTCCATTTAAAGTTCAGCTTTAGGGTGATGTGGCTGTCATCTTACCAACAGATAATTTTGCTAGGACTCTCCAGGCTAACATTCCCAAATTTTAATTATTTTTAAAGAGTCTTTCTGCAAATAAATAATGATTGAAAAACACTGAAAAACATTTTAGCCTTAGGCATGAAAGCTGGTTGAGTGACTTTGGGCCAATCACCAGGAAACTGTGAGTTCTAGTCCCGCCTTAAGTATGAAAGCTAGTTGAGTGACTTTGAGCCAATCACCAGGAGACTGTGAGTTCTAGTCCCGCCTTAAGTATGAAAGCTAGTTGAGTGACTTTGAGCCAATCACCAGGAGACTGTGAGTTCTAGTCCTGCCTTAAGTATGAAAGCTGGTTGAGTGACTTTGAGCCAATCATCAGGAGACTGTGAGTTCTAGTCCCGCCTTAGTCATGAAAGCCAGTCACTCCCTGACTTTGGCCCAGTCACTCCCTCTCAGCCCAACCCACCTCACAGGGTTGTTGTTGTGGGGATAAACAGAAGGCAGGTGTATTAGATATATTTGTTGCCCTGAGATGTTTTTAAAAAATTATAAATGTGGGAGAAAAAAATACATCAATCAATATAAAATGACTCAGCACAGCAATGAGTGTCCAATCTTGTTTCAGTTGAAGAATCAGAGGGTTGGAAGGGGCCCTGAAGGTCCTCTAGTCAACCCTTGTCAAAGTAAGTGACTATGAGGCTTGTCCAATGTGTCTGGAAAGGATAATTCAGCGTTCCACATGCAACAGAATATGACATCAAGATCCAAACTGATAAGAAACAAATTCTTTGTAGCTGCAGATTAAAAAAAATTAGCTTTCCACCTACTCAAAGTTTGACAGGTGGATAAAAATATCCGCACAGTCCGCCAGAAATATGTAAAACAAAAAAGAAAATTCTTCAATTAATTTCTAAGGAGACAGAGGACATCGCCGGCCCTGCTGTTACTGTGGCAACCTACCATGACAATATACCAGACAAGTTAATTTAAGAACCCAACTATTTCTGAAAAGTGTTAAACAAACAGATGGACTGTGTCTTCAAATGGCTTTGGAATACTACCTCTTTCAAAACAAAGATGTGTACGATTTGCACAAAACTTCCTCGAATGAGCAAATTTTCTTGGGAGGATTGGGAAGCGTTCACAATAACAAGAATCAGAAGGGACCTTAGAGGTCTTCTAGTCGAACCCCTGCTCAAGCAGAAGATCCTGTACCATTTCAGACAAATCGTTGTCCAATCTCTTCTTAAAAACCTCCAGGGTTGAAGCGCCCACAACTTCTGAAGACAAGTCATTCCTCTGATTCAGAGGTCTCCAAACTTGACAGCTTTAAGACTTGTGGACTTCAATTCCCAGAATTTTGGTAGTTGAAGTCCCCAAGTCTTAAAGTTGCCAAGGTTGGGGACCCCTGCGTTCTGTCAGGAAAGTCCTCCTTAGTTCTAAGATTGAATCTCTCCTTGATAGGTTTCCCATCCATTGCTTAGAAAGACTTTCTAACACTGTCAGATTTATCATTTTATGATTCAGTTCTGAAGTTCCCTTGAGAGTCACTCTGAAATCACAAGTGGGTGGTTTGAGAGGTTTTCCCTTGGACATCTTAATAGTTGCCTCACCCCTTATTTTGCCTAAACGAGCTTTTGAAATAGCTTTCTACCCTCTTTGATGGACGTGTGACAAAGCAAAGAAATACTGGGGTAAGATTATTATTATTTTATTCGCATCCTGCCTATATTGTTTTTACGAAGAAGGTGAAGACCACCTTCCTCCTCCTATTTTTCCCACAACAACCATCCTTTGACGTGGGTTGGAGTGAGGGAAAGTTACTGGCCCCAAATCACCCACCTGGCTTTCATGGCTAAGGTGGAACTAGAATTCACAGTCTCCTGGTTTACAGCCTGGTGTCATAAGATTCATATTTTGATAATGATGCTTCTCAAAATGGATCTAAAAAAATCAAACCAGAGACTTTTTCTTTGAGGTTTAACAAACAAGGACATTGAAAAAAGAAATCTGGAACTTGTGTTGTTATGCCAACAAAGGTCTCTCTCTTTTTTTTTTTTTTTTTGCCAAAAAAGCCAACATAAAGAACTTTTTGTTTTGCCAAAAAGCTAACACTGTGCTAGGCTACATTAATAGATGGATGGACTCAAGATCATGTGAAGTGTTAATACCTCTTTATAAGGCCTTGGTAAGGCCACCCTTGGAATACGGCATCCAGTTTTGGTCACCACGATGTAAAAAAGATGTTGAGACGCTCTAGAAAGAATGCAGAGAAGATCAACCAAGATGATCAGGGGACTGGAGACTAAAACATATTGTGATGACCCAGAGTGTAACGCAAATGTAACAAAATCCAAAATGTAAATAAATGTCCTTTATTGCCTCCAACTTAGCCCCACTGTTCAATAATTCTCAGTTGGAGATAAAACATACTCAAAAATAGTCCTCAAAAGAAAGCAATACAGTCCGAATTGAGTGAGCAGATAGAGGTGAAAATAAAAACCAAACAAACTACAGTGATGAAATTTCCACAACAGAACAGGAGAAGTATTTACCAACTTCAAGGAGATAACAAGGCACAGTCTTTTGGAAGGACGCCAACCAAGATAACTTCAGCCCAAAATAAAACACGCTTTGCTTCTGGCAATGCTGTGTTGTAACTGTCTCTCTTATATACTCGTCTCCCCAGCTGTAACCAATGAGGGGGATCATGGCCACTTCCTCTCTCGCAAGCCAAGTTGTTGCCTCCTCTGTTCCTCTCTGCGTGTCCTAGGATGAAGAGGGGTTGAGCCTGGTTCTTCCTCTGACTGCCCAGCCAGCCTGTGCCCTTCCCCAGCCTCCTCCACCACCTCTGGAGCCACACCTCCACTCCCTGTTGCCTGTTCCTCCTCTTCCTCAGAGTCAGTCTCCACCAGGGGCGTGACACATATGAAGAACGGTTGCAGGAATTGGGTAAGTCTAGTTTAATGAAAAGAAAGACTAAGGGGTGACATGATAGCAGTCTTCCAATATCTCAGGGGCTGCCCCAAAGAAGAGGGAGTCAAGCTGGTCTCCAAAGCACCAGAAGGCAAGACAAGAAGCAATGGGTGGAAAGTAAACAAGGAGAGAAGCAACTTAGAACTATGGAGTAATTTCCTAACAGTGAGGACAATCGACCAGTGGAACAACTTGGCTTCAGAAGCTATGAATGCTCCAACATTGGACATTTTTAAAAAAGATGTTGGGTAACCATTTGTCTGCAGGGTTTCTTGCCTGAGCAGGGGGTTGGACTAGAAGACCTCCAAGGTCCCTTCCAACTCTGGTATGCTGCTATTCTGAAACGACTTAATTTAACATTTGGACAAGGAACAAAAGTAGTCAGCATTTCCAGCAAAAAAAGTCTGAGATCATTGCGTGAGAAATATTTCATGTTGAAAGGTTACAGAATTGGAAAATGTCCATTTTCTTGTCTTTAGGATAAATCCTGGTCTATAAATATAATGAATTTGAGAATTTGGCTGAAGGTCTGCATTGGTGGTTTTCTGCTTCTTCCTAACACATCTTTGAGGTGCACTATTATTTATTCAAATTTATTTTAGCCCCCTGCTCTCTTCGATTCCTCTTAATATTCCTTTACTCGTGACACCATAACCTCACCCCACATCATAAAATACCTTTCTTTTCTTTCTTTTTTTCTTTTTCCTTTTTTTCTTTTTCTCCTATAAACTTTTCAGCCTCACATACATGGCTCTTGCAATCTTCTCAAAAAACATGTTGGAAATTGGCAAACCTAACATTCATTCTTGCTAGGATAATAACTTCAATATTACTGTGACAACCCTGGGGAGGCAAAATGGTTGCTTGTAGAAATTCAATTTTGGAGAGAGGAGGTATATTTTCAGGTTTGTAGGAGAAGGAGGGAATGAGGGGGGAAAATCCTCTCCTTTGTGGATGAGATTTGAATACCAACTCTTAAACTCTATAAGAGTGTTCAGCCTTCCTCAGAGCTGCTTGGGGCCACACTAAAAGAGAAATACTGAAAGCATATTGTCTTTGTGTTTTGCTAAATTTAATAGCGCTAAGAAGACTGAAGTGCTCTAAGAACAGAATTCAACCTTTCAATAAGATGCTTTAAAGAACAGAAGTCAAATAATTTTCTTTTGCAGTAGAAGAAGTGTGCACTAGAACAGGAGTCTCCAACCTTGGGAACTTTAAGACCTGTGGACTCCCAGAATTCCTCAGCCAGCTTTGCTTGGCTGTCCACAAGTCTTAAAGTTGCCAAGGTTGGAGACTTCTGCAATAGAGGGTCACCATCAACTAATGTTTCCAAATGGAGTATCTTCACATGGGATCAGTCCTGGAAGCATCTATGGCAGGGGTGGGCAAACTTTTTTGGCTCAGGGGCCGCATTGACTTTTAAAATTTGACAGACGGGCCGGGTCAGCACAAGATTTTTGGGAATCGCCCCCACCCTTTCCCCCCTCTTCTCCTCCTTCCCTCCCCTCAGTGGCCCCCTGAGTCAGGAGTTGCTACCACGGCGCGGCTCCAGTCCCGTTGCCTCGGGAAGGGAAAGGCAAAAAGGAAGAGCCGCGGCGGTGCTTTGGCAACGGCAGCAGCGGCACCGGAGAGCTCAGGCTCAGCGGCTCCTGGTTTTGCCTTTTCCTTCTCAAGGCAACGGGACTGGAGCCGCGCGGAGCTGCGCCGGCGGTAACAACTCCTGACAGCCCCAGCCGGACACCTGAGCGGGCCGGGCAGAACTGCCTGTTGCTGCTGCCGGAGCACCGCCGGGTCGCCTCCTTCAAGCAGCCCACCCGCCTGCCCGCCGGGCTTCCCTCCGCCGTGCGGCTCGGGCCAGGCACGAGCGCCCGCGAGTTAAAAGGAAGCCGAAAGTTGCTCGGGTTTCCAGGGCTTCCAGGCTTAAACTTTGCACAGGCAAAGTTTGCAGGCGGGAGCGTCTTCCCGCCGAGTGGGAAGGGTTCCGCCCAGCGGGCGGGTGGGCAGGCTGCTTGGAGGAGGCGACCTGGCGGTGCTCGGGTTTCCCCTCCGCCCGTGCGGCTCGGGGCCAGGCGCGAGCACCCGCGAGGAAAAAGGAAGCCCGAAAGTTGCTGGGAAGTTGCTCGGGTGCTGGGAGCAGGCTTTTAAAGTGCCGCCCGAGCAGGACCGCCGAGCTGGGAAACGAGGCACCAAGGCAGGGCAAGGCTCCACCAGCAGCGGCCTAGCTTTAGGTGGCTCCAAGCAGCCCGCTTCAAGCAGCCCGCCCACCCGCCTGCCCGCCGGGCAGAACCCTTCCCGCTCCTCGGCGGGAAGACACTCCAGCCTGCAAACTTTGCTTTTGCAAAGTTTAAGCCTGAAGCCCGGGAAAAAAAGGGAATCGGCAGGGACTCACCTTCGGAGAGGTCGCACTCGAAGGTGATTTCGAACTCCCAGCCGAGGCCTTTGCAAAGTTCTTTTCTTTCCCTACCCGAGAGCGCTCCGCACTGTTTTGCAGCTTTGGGGGCCACGTGGCACAGGGCAATACGCCACGCCCAGCTATTTTTTTCAGGGCGGGCCGGTTGGACAGACCAACGGCCCGGATGTGGCCCGCGGGCCGTAGTTTGCCCACCCCTGATCTATGGAGATTCTCAATCATCCAGGTCATAGTTGTCCCAAAGGTGCTCCAGTTGTGGTTCTTCAGTCAATGGCCAGTTCCCTTCAGTTGTCCTCAAAGAAGTTAAGGAGTAACCAGAAATATTTATGGAGATTCTGGCACATAACCAGGTCAAGTAAAGAACATGGGCAGCTTGATAGATTTAAACCGTGGTTAATTTCTTGTGCCTTCTTGTGTTCCACAAGACCCCTTCCTCTGTATAGTTTACACTTGAGTGTCTACGGAGATTCTCAATCATCCAGGTCATGGTTGTCCCAAAAGTGCTTTTTCCAAAAGGCAACTGGATGTTCTTGGGGGTTTTTTCCCTTTGAAAATGTTTCACTTCTAACTGAAGTTAGAACCGAAGAAGTTTCTTGGATGAGAAGTGAAACGTTTTCAAAGAAAGAATAGAATAGAATAGAATAGAATAGAATAGAATAGAATAGAATAGAATAGAATAGAATAGAATAGAATAATGAATGGGAATGGAATTGGAATAGAATAGAAATGGAATTCTTTATTGGCCAAGTGTGATTGGACACACAAGGGATTTGTCTTGGTGCAAATACTCTCAGTCTACATAAAAGAAAAGATACATTCATCAAGAGTCAAGAATTATAAGGTACAACACTTAATAAGAGTCAGAGGGTAGAATAAGCAAGCAAATCATATTAGGAAACAGTCAATATAAATCGTTAGGATAAATCGTAAGCAACAAAGTTACAGTCATACAATCACAAGTGGGAGGGCATGGGTGATGAGGAGTGATGAATCTTCTCACCACTCCTCACCCATCCCCTCCCACTTGACTGTTTTCTAGTATGATTTGATTGTTGATTGTGCCCTATGACTATCATTAAGTGTTGTACGTTATGATTCTTGATTCTTAACGAATGTACCTTTTCTTTTATGCACACTGAGAGTATTTACACCAAGACAAATTCCTTGTGTGTCCAATCACACTTGGCCAATAAATTCTATTCTATTCTATTCTATTCTATTCTATTCTATTCTATTCTATTCTATTCTATTCTATTCTATTCTATTCTATTCTATGAGAAGATTAATGGTGATAGCAGTGCAAACTTTGTAAATAGTTGGACAGTGTTGAGGGAATTATTTCTTTAGCAGAGTGATGGTCTTTGGGAGAAATACTGTCCCTGCGTCTAGTTGTTCTGGTGTGCAGTGCTCTATAGCGTCGTTTTGAGGGAAGGAGTTGAAACAGTTTATGTCCAGGATGTGAGGGGTCTGTAAATATTTTCACAGCCCTCTTTTTGACTCGTCCAGTATACAGTTCCTTGATTGAAGGCAAGTTGGTAGCCATTGTTTTTTCTGCAGTCCTAATTATCCTCTGAAGTCTGTGTCTGTCCTGTTGGGTTGCAGGGCGAAACCAGACAGTGATAGAGGTGCAGATGACAGACTCCATCATTCCTGTGTAGAACTGGATCAGCAGCTCCTTGGGCAGTTTGATATATAAAATGAGAAAGCCCAGTTGCCTTTTGGAAAAGCATCCTTAGGATCAGTTCTGGTAGCAGCAAGACATATAGGCCGTGGTGGAATACTGCCAGTTTCACAGCTGGTTCAGCGATTGTGCGCTTTGCGCACATGGGCAGCTTTCAAAATTATTTACCTTCTATGTTACTTCTGGGTAACACAGCTGAGATGTGACAACCTGATCTCCTGTTCAAATCAGTTGAGAGAATATAGGTAAGTACAGCGGAGGGACAGGTGGGCAGGCCGACTTAATCGTCGGAGAGACCTGGTTCGCTCAACACTGATTGTTGGAGCTACAGGTTTGCCCAAACTGGTCCAAACCAGGAGAATCCCACCCCTGCATGTGAGGTGCCGACATGGGGACCTTCCCAATTGCACCGTTTCCTTCTCCCAGTTCTTCTAAACCCTTTTGGAGCCAGATAGTGATTGTCTTCCCTTGTTGAGAAATGAGGATGGTGGCCTTCCAAGTACTGGAAAACGGACATTGACAGAATTTTTGTCAATTTCATCTATGGAGATTCTCTATCATCCAGGTCATGGTTGTCACAAGGGTGATTTTTTTCCAAAAGGCAGTAGGAGTTTCTTGTTTTTCTTTTCTTTTCCTTTGAAAACTTTCCACTTCTTATCCAAGAAGTCTTAGAAGATGAGAAACTTCTTGGATGAGAAGCGAAATGTTTTCAAAGAAACTTCAGTTGCCTTTTTGGGGGGAAAATAGTACCTTTGGGGCTTGTCAATTTCACCCAACTTCCTTGCCTTTTTACAAAAAAACTTAGAAAGATCTCAATTTCCTATGGAAATCGGGCTGGTACCCTCTTTGAATGGTAGTTTGTAGGATGCTGAAAACTGAAGTGTTTGGGTGAGAATTTTATCTAACTTTGGAGTTTTAGTTCTCTCTTCCAAAAATCTTATTTCTGTTATTTTTACCTTGGTATGCTTGGACTTATTTTAGCTTGTTTTCAATTGTTTCCTGACACTTAAGACTTATGATGGATGTTTTAACATTTCTATCTTTCATGGGCCACCAAGAGTCACTTCGACTGCAGGATATCAATGGAATAAATAAATAAAACCCAATTGTACAATCAGTGTGCATTTATTTGTCACATGCAAAACAAACAATGATTGTGTGTTCGGTTCAATAGGACTATCATATTTAGGTTGCATAAATTCAGACAACTCAACGTGGCAAGGAGGAAGATGTAGAAAACATTCTTTGGTGGTACTGAAATGTTTATCTGGAGTTTCACAAACCAGCTATGTCAACTCTGCATTTTAGGGTTCTGCAAACAGAAATCTAAGTTCGTGGATGCTGGGAAACCAGAAACAGGATGAGCATTTGTGCCAATGGGAAACGGGACCACACACAAGTTTATGTGCTACATCTGGAAAGCAGCTGGCATGAGAGTATTGTTTTACACTTACATATTTAGCATGGCAGAAGTAAGCTGCATCGTGTATCCGTATGCTCAGGATATTAACAGAATCACAAAGTTGGAAGGGACCTTGGAGGTCTTCTAGTCCACCCCTCCACTGAAGCAGGAGACCCTGTAGCATTTCAGACAAATGGTTGTCCAAATTCTTCTTTAAAACCTCCAGTTAAAATCAACCAACCAATCCAGGCTTCATTCTCTACCCTAACATATCGAACATGGTATCTAACATGATAGCAGTATTCCAGTATTTGAGGGGCTACCACAAAGAAGAGAGGGTCAATTTATTTTCCAAAGCCCCTGAAGGACAAAGAAGCAACGGATGGAAATTAATCATGGAGGGAAACAACCTGGAAGTAAGGAGAAACTTCCTAACAGGGAGGACAATTAACAAGTGGAACAGCCTGCCACCAGAAGTTGTGGTTGCTTCATCACTGGAGGTTTTTAAGAAGAGACTGGACAGCCACTTGTCTGGAATGATATAGGAAGGATGCAGTACTCTAGGTGTGGCCTTAGTAAGGCCACACCTAGAGTCCTGCATCCAGTTTTGGTCACCACACTATAAAAAAGATGTTGAGACTCTAGAAAAAGTGCAGAGAAGAGCAACCAGGAGGATTAGGGGGTGGTTGGAGGCTAAAACATACGATGGACGGTTGCAGGAACTGGGCCTGGCTAGTCTAGGGAAGAGAAGGACCAGGGGAGACAGGAGAGCAGCCTTCCAATATTTGAGGGGCTGCCACAGAGAGGAGGAAGGGGTCAAGCTATTTTCCAAGGCACCAGACAAGGAATAAAGGATGGAAACTGAACAAGGAGAGATTCAACCTGGAAATAAGGAGAAACTTTCTGACAGGGAGAACAATCCACCCATGGAACAGCAGTTGCCTTCAGGAGTTGTGGGAGCTTCATCCCTGGAGGCTTTCAAGAAGAGAGTGGGCTGCCCTCGGTCAGAAATGGTGTAGGGTCTCCTGCTTGGGCAGTGGGTTGGACTAGAAGACCTCCAAGGTCCCTTCCAGCTCTATCCTGATTGATTGAAGAGGCAGCAGAAACATTTCCAGGCATGACAGATTACCACATCAAAATAAAACGCGGCATTACCCCACCAGGAAACGTGAACAGAACCTCAAACCGAATTCCAGAAGGCATCAACCATCAAGTTGCTATTAACTGTTCATTAGAAGGAGATAATGCCATCACCCCCGCTGAGAAGCAAAGAGCTTTTTGGGGGTGTTTTTGCCAAGGCTTTTATGAAACATAATTCAAACTGCCTGGTGAGAGATTGCTGTTGTAAGCCACAGTAATCTACCTTGACAGTCGTTCATTATTTGCAGGAATTAGAAGCCGAGTTCATTAAATGAAGAGTTTTCTCCTTTGTGGGCACCAATTTATTTCTTTCAGTGCTGTTGGTATTTCAAAACTTGGCCAGAGAAAATGTCATAGAGAACCAGACAAACATTCTGGGTTGCAGCTTCTTTCATTCGTGTGCGATGCACGCACCGATTGAGTTTATGGCAATGATAGTTTGAAACAGTTGGGATGACTGCGTTTTATGACCGAGATGCGGGTAGTCCTCGACTTACGATTCCAATGAAGCCCAAGCAAGAGAGTTGTTAACTTTGCCCTGCCCTGCATTGTGTTTTCCATCTGTCTTTTTGGCTCTCTGTGTTTTTTAGTTGCAACTGTATCTTCTTATTTTCTAAGCCACCAAGAGTCCGGCCATTGCAGCCCGATATAAAACTTATAAACAAATAAATGAAATATCTAAATTCAGCTTTCAATGTGAATCTAGAAGTGGATATGGGTAGTCCTTGTCTTTTGACCACAATTCATCTTCATTTAAGGACCCCATAATCCCTCGTGGGGTGGAGAGTCTTGGCAACTGAATGGAGCTAGCAGAGCATTTTAGGGGCCGGATGCTCTTCCTGTTGCCAGGGTGGAGTTTTGTTCAGCAAATATATTCTCATTGTGCCCAGAGAAAGAAATATCTGCCTTCTACTTAGGATCGAACTCACAGCCTCCTGATTGTGAGGCAAAAGCTCTACCGCTAGGCCACCACTGCACCACTCCTTTTTTTGACCACAATTGAGCCCAACTTTTCTGTTGATAAGTGCAACATTCGTTGAGTGATTTTTGCCCCATTTTATAACCTTTCTTGCCACGGCTGTTATGTAAATCACTCCCCGAGCCTCCATACGCGCCATGCACTTGCCTGCATCCAAAAACGGGCCCCGTGGGGACTTCTGGAAGGGGCAGGATGGGGTGGGTGGGGATTTGGGGGAACCACACTGAACCACTCTTGAACCCCTGCAAGCCCCCAGCAGCCCCACCCCCAGCAGTTGACCCTTTCCTCTTCTTGGGGGCAGCCCCTCAAATATTGGAAGACTGCTATCATGTCATCCCTAGTCCCTCTTATCATTAAACTGGACTTACCCAATCTCAGCAGCCATTCTGTGCAGATATAGGGTGTGTAGATAATGGCCATGTTGGTGCTAGAAAGAGGTAGACTCCAAGTTCAATGATTGGGTAATGACTAACCAGCACAAAGTAGCAATTTCGGTGGAAAAATCAGAATTTGTTCCGCGCATTCCCCCCCCCACCCCCTGTAAGTGATTATAACGTTGGAGCCAGGTTGCTAATGACAATGTCCAGAAAAATGAATTTCTCCAGGCTAGCAGTCAAATTAAACTTAACTGAAAGTCTGACATGATTAAGAAAATCTTGGGTGGAAAACAAGGACACAGACACACACACACACATACACACATAGAGTGTCCCTCTCAAGTGGTTTCATCGGTGACTTGTTCAATGTTTTAAAATAACATTTGTCAGGGATGAGTACAACTCCACTGCTACGGAAACGAGTAGCTTAATAGTAGTGACTTAATAGTAGTGAGGTTGCATCTCTCAGCAACCAAGGGTCACCTAGAAGTATTCGGAAGAGGAATTATTTCTGGTGCTTTTATAATATCAAGTGGACTTTACTCTTTGTAAATTGAGCTCAGGTAAACTTTATGGAGATAACTATGACGTTTTCTTGGCAACAACATGGAAACGGTGAGCCCACTTTTTGGTTCCTGGGTGGTTTTTCAATTTACTAAATCCGGGATAAAAATCTAGGGCAGGGGTGTCAAATTCAAGGCCGGCGGGCTGAATCTGGCCCACGGGGTGCTTAAATCTGGCCAGAGGGCCAGTCTGGGAACAGCAAAGGACCGGATCATGGTGCCTCTTCTAGCAAAAACAGGGCATGGGGGGGCATGTGCAGCCCCCACTGTGCCCCATTTTCGGCCACCGGCAGCACTCTGCACCTGTTTTGGCCGGCAAAGTACTGCAGGATGTGTGCCTCCCATCTCCCCTCCCCCTCCCTGCCAGCCGGCCCGTGGAGGAGAACTACAATGCGGATTCAGTCCTCGAAGGAATCCAGTTTGACATCTCTGGTCTACGGTCTCCTTGTTTCTTGCATCCAAGTGCAAATAAATTTTGATCATGTAGAATTCCAAGAGTCAGGCGGAGTCAAGGGAAGCTCCTTGGCTTCTGAGCAATTATTGGTAGAAGAGACTGTTGGTAGCTCAGGGTTGAACTGCGGGGCCCTTGGGGCTCTCTGAGCTGGGTGGTTTTCTTGCGGACATTTCATGACCCAACTAGGTAACCTCATCAGTTCTAGAAGGGGAGTTGCAGAGAGGAGAGGGGGTAGAGGAGGAGGAGGAGGAGGAGGAGGAGGAGAGACTGTAGGGCCTTGGTGCTCTCTTAGCTTGATGGTTTTCTTGCCGACATTTCATTGCCCAACTAGGTAACATTATCAGTGCTAGAAGGAGGGCTTGCAGAGAGGAGGAGGAGGAGGAGGAGGAGGAGGAGGGAGGAGGAGGAGGAGGAGGAAGGAGGAGGAAAGGAGGAGGAGGAAGAGGAGGAGAGGAGGAAGAGGAGGAGGAAAGGAGGAGGAAAGGAGGAGGAGGAGGAGGAGGAGGAGGAGGAGGAGGAGGAGGAGGAGGAGGAGGAGGAGGAGAGGACTGTAGGGCCTTGGTGCTCTCTTAGCTTGATGGTTTTCTTGCCGACATTTCATTACCCAACTAGGTAACATTATCAGTGCTAGAAGGAGGGGTTGCAGAGAGAGGAGGGGGAGGAGGAGGAGGAGGAGGAGGAGGAGGAGGAGGAGGAGGAGGAGGAGGAGGAGGAGGAGGAGGAGGAGGAGGAGGAGGAGGAGGAGGAGGAGGAGGATGTGGGCCTTGGTGCTCTCTTAGCTTGATGGTTTTCTTGCACATTACCCAACTAGGTAACATTATCAGTAATATTAAAAGATTGCAGAGAGGAGGAGGAGGAGGAGGAGGAGGAGGAGGAGGAGCAAAGAGAAGAGAAATGTGATCACCCATCTAAGTAATATTAAATGCATTCCAATAACCAACTGGAGAGGGAACTGCAAAAGCAAATCTCTTTTTGGTATCAATTATTTTGATTTTCAACGGGGCTCCCTTTTTTCCCCTCATGGACATTCTTGACTGAAATCTTCCAGGACCATCTTGGACAGGGGATCCTAAAACATACGAGCAGTGGGAGTTTCTCTAAGCCCTACTTTAAGAAACTTTGCCTCCGAAAATCCAAAGGGAATCTTCATTTGCTAATTAGGTGGCCTTCAGGATATATGTTCTCTGCCTAATTTGTGAGTGCTCCCTTAAATAGCCCTCTGGAGTCAAAAGACCTAACTTCTCCCTGTTATTCTGGCAGTGGGAGAAAGCTCCGTGTGCTGCGGTTCCAATTGGATTAAAAATAACTAATTACACCAACACCGTGTTCCTGCAAATGGGTTCTCTAATTGAATGGCACGTACACTGTGTAGGACGAATGGGGGGGGGAAAAGTGCAAATTGATGCATCCCATTTCTGGAAAGCGAAAGGAACCCGAATAGATACAGGTGGTATGGCCACAACTGAGCCAAACATGTCTGTTGTTGAGCGAGACATCCGTGGAGTGAGCTTTGCCCCACTTTAATGACCTTTCTCACCACCGTTGTTAAATGAACCACCAAGGTTGATACGTGAGCAGCCCTGTTGTTAAGTGAAAACTGGCTTCCCCATTGTCAGAAGGTCGCAAAACGGGATCCTGCGGCCTGGGGAACCCGGCAACAGTCATACGTGTGACCTGCTTGTCAGGCGTCTGAATGTTGATCACCTGACCATAGGGAGGTTGCAGAAGTCGTAACTGTGAAAAATGGTTGTAACTCACTTTTTTTCAGTGACGTTGCTGTCAGGATTCCAGCAAACTGCCCCTAATTAAATCATGAGCCTCAAGCCAGACTTCAAAAACTTCAGACGATTTATTAGGAGCGAACATGTTGGCATGACCTGCATGAAGCCAACCCCAAAGTCCTCCTCCTCCTCTTCCTCCTCCTCCTTGTAAACCCCACTCCCATCTAGCACTGATGATGTTCCCTAGTTGGGTCATGAAACATCTGCAAGAAAACAGCCCAGCTCAGGGAGCCCCAAGGACCCCCCCCTCGTATATTCGCCTTCATTCGTAGGTTAGAATTCTTTTGTTGAAAAATTGTATCTTGGCTGATGCAGGTTTTTTTTTACGCTGCCCCAAAAAAAGGAGCCACCATCTAAGCTATCAAGGACATTGTTCATTATACTTTGGAAGGGGAAAGAAAGTCAGTGTAATCATCCCCAACTCTGCAACTGCTTGTTTAATACCCAACGATGGTGATCAAATAATTAATTCCACCGGCGTCTGTATGGTAATTGAAAATGCTGCAAGCTTAAATGCTAATTGTCCTTGTAGATGCTCTCCATCAGAAGCTCACGGTGGTGCCAAGTTTGGGCTTGGAAGGAACCCGTGTCCATTGTGGCACACAAAAAAAACCCCCCAACAATCTGAAAAGGGGCTTCACGTCTCACTTAGTCCACGATGGGGTGTATTACACGGCAGGTGATTTTTCTGCTCTAGGAAATGAACCGAAGCTATTTTGTCGATTGTAACCGTTCTGGAACAAAGTACGGGCATGTTCTGTTCACTGCAGCATTACTGTACAGATAATCCTCATGTCACAACCATCCATTTAATGAATGTCTAAGGAGCTTCTCAGTCATCCAGGTTTGTGGTTGTCCCAAAGGTGTTTTTTTTTTTCCTTTAAAAGACAACCAGACTTTCTTGGTTTTTCCTTGAAGACGTTTCGCTTCTCGTCGAAGAAGCTTTTTCAGTTCAGTTCTTCAGTTCTTCCAGGGCTAGAAGAGACCTTGGAGGTCTTTGTGCAACCCCTTTCCCATGGCAGGGGGTTCTAGACCATTCCAGTCTTCCATTCCAGACTTGATAGGATGGATACATGTGACCATAGAAAGAGTAAGGGCCGTGCCCCTGTTGGAATCCGATTCCGAGGGGGAGGTTGGGCAGCTGACAGGGAGTGGGAGTGTGGCTCCGGTGGCTGTGGAAAAAATGGGGGAAGGGCACAGTCCGGCTGGGCATTCAGAAGACCCAGGGCCATCCATCCCCTCTTCATCCTAGGGCACGCAGGGAGGAACGGAGAAAGGAGCAACATGAGTTACGTGGGGTTATGGGGGAGAAAAGGGCCCTGATTCCCTTCATTAGCTGCAGCTGAGAAAACAGGATTTAAAAAGGGCGTTTGCACACAGCTCCTTGCTGGAAGCAAAGCGTGAATTACTTTTGTTTGTCAAGTCTTATCTGGGTTCTGGCATCCTCCCAACTGTGTGTGTTTCATTATCTTTTGAAGTCTGCAATTCTTTATCCTGTCCTGTCTCGTTAATTGCTGCAGCTTGTGGTTTGTGTTGGCTTTTATTTATAATGTAGATGTAGTTTGGGTTCAGGCTGAATTTCTTACCTTTAAAGACTGTTCTTGGGAGAGTTTTTTCTTCAGCCGATGATAACTAGACGTTGGGGGCCAAGTTGGGGTATTAAAGGGACTTTCCATACTTTTGTGACTTTGTTGCTTTTGTGCCACGCCCCTTTGGGTCATCACAGTAAGAGGAAACAGAACAAAATAATTCAGCCCTCCGCCCAAGAAGAAGACCCTACACCATTTCAGACAAATCATTGTCCAGACTCTTCTTAAAAACCTCCAATGATGGAGCACCCACAACTTCGAGGTAAGTCGTTCCACCAATTAATTTTCAGTCTCAGTAAAATACTGTGTTTATTTATTTAATTAGATTTGTGTGCCACCCATCCTGTCTAGAAGCGACTTTGAGCAGCTGTACTGCAAACCGGGGCTTACAAAACCTTCGCCAGACCAATTCTTGAATACAGGACGCCTGCCTGGAATCCACACTGTATAACAGACATTAATGCAATCGAATGAGTCCAGAGGTATTTCACGAGAAGAGTCCTCCACTCCTCTGCTCGCAATAGAATATCTGATGCTACCAGGCTCACAATTTTGGACCTGGACAACCTAGAACTATGTCGCCTACGGTCTGACGTGAGCTTAGTACACAAAATTGTCTGCTACAATGTCCTACCTGTCAACGACTACTTCAGCTTCAACCACAATAACACTCGGGCAAACAATAGATATGAACTCAAAGTAAACCACTTCAAACTCGATTGCAGAAAACAGGACTTCAGCAACAGAGTGGTCAATGCTTGGAACTCGCTCCCTGACTCTGTTGTTACCTCCTCAAACCCCCAAAACTTTAACCTCAAACTGTCCACTGTGGACCTCACTCCATTCCTAAGAGGTCTGTAAGGGGGCTTGCATAAGCGCACCAGCGTGCCCACCATCCCTGTCCTACTGTCCCCATTTATTCGTACTCATTTATTATGTATATACTTATACCCGTTTATACTTATATGTTTATATGTAATGTTCATACTAACATTTGTTTTCTCATGCATTCTTGACAAACAAATAAAATAAATAAAGAGTAGAGTCCTGTAGAATAGAATAGAATAGAATAGAATAGAATAGAATAGAATAGAATGGAATGGAATGGAATGGAATGGAATGGAACGGAATGGAATGGAATGGAACGGAACGGAACGGAATGGAAAGGAATTGAATGGAATGGAATCAAATGGAATAGAATAGAATAGAATAGAATAGAATAGAATAGAATAGAATAGAATAGAATAGAATAGAATAGAATAGAATAGAATAGAATATAGAATAGAATAGAATAGAATAAAGAATGGAATGGAATGGAATAAATAATGGAATGGAATGGAATGGAATGGAATGGACTAGACTGACTAGACTAGACCAGAATAGACTAGAATGGAATGGAATGGAATGGAATGGAATGGAATGGAATGGAATAGAATAGAATAGAATAGAATAGAATAGAATAGAATAGAATAGAATAGAATAGCAGAGTTGGAAGGGACCTCTACTAGTCCAATTCCTGCTTAGGCAGGAAACCCAACACCACTCCAGAGAAATGGCTGTCCAATCTCTTCTTAAAAACCTCCAGTGTTGGAGCATTCACAACTTCTGGAAGTAAATTGTTCCACCGATAAATGGTTCTAACTGTCGGGAATTTTCTCCTTAATTCTAGGTTGCTTCGCTCCTTGATTAGTTTGCATCTGTTGCTTCTTGCTCTGCCTTCAGGTGCTGTAGAGAAGAGGTTGACCCCTTTGTGGCAGCCCCTCAAATCTTGGAAGACTGTTATCATGCCGTATCAAGATCATGTCCTCCATATCTTGCCGTGGAGTTGTCCAATTAACCCTTTTTAATTCTGGGATACAACCTAGAATTTCTTGCAAAACAAGACTATTTGCTCCCCCGGTGGGGAAGGGAAAGATTTATGCAATGGGCAGCCCACATCTGAATATTCATGGGCATTTTCTAGCAGGGTTAACTCAGCAGCAGGACCTGGGCTGACAGGTGCATGGCAGCATCCTAAGTATAAATTAGCAGATAAGGCAGGTCTGTTCTACTTAACTTTCTACCTCTGGGGAAAGATTTCTGTACTGGAAAATGTTCACGCTGGTTTTTTTTTAATTAAAAATCTGCAGGAAAAATAGTCGGATGAGATTCAAGGTTAAGTGAGGGGGACGGACGGACTGCATTTCCTAAAATATTCAAGATGGCCAAGGAGTGACCTATAGCCTGTTCTGCTTAAACAGGACCACGTTCCCTGAAGAGTGAAGGATTATTTTTCCCCCCCACAGCGCTTTCTGGGCTGCTCATGGAACTGTGCAGTTTGCAAGGTTCCAGGGTCATTCCAGGAAATGTCGGTGAAAAAGCTCTCGCTCCAAGACCGCTTGGCATAAATAAGAAAGGCCACTCATAAAATGTTACCACACTCTAAAAAAGAGGTTGAGACTCTAGAAAGACTGCAGAGAAGAACAACCAGGATGATTAGAGGACTGGAGACTAAAACATGCGAAGAACGGTTGCAGGAACTGGGGCTGGCTAGTCTAGGCAAGTCAGAAGGTCGTCGCGTCATCATCTCTGGTGTCTGACCCATCTAGTGGGACTGACAGGAAAGCATCTTCGATATTTGCGGACTGGGCTTGCCTACAGGGAGAAGGACAGGAAGGGGAGGAGCATGCCAATATTTGGCTCCAAGGCAGGCAAGGGAGTTTCCCAAAGCAAAAGAATAAAGGATGGAAACTGAACAAGGAGAGATTCAACCTGGAAATAAGGAGAAACTTTCTGACAGTGAGAACAATCAATCAACGGAACAAGATGTTGCCCTCGGAAGTTGTGGGAGCTTCATCCCTGGAGGCTTTCAAGAAAAGACTGGACTGCCTCTTTCAGAAATGGTGTAGGGTCTCCTGCTTGGGCAGGGGGTTGGACTAGATGACTTACAAGGTCCCTTCCAATTCTGTTTTTTCTATGTCGAAAGTAGTTTAATATTTGTCTACCTCTCACCAGATATATCTTCTAAGGACCAGCAAATGTTGCAGTATGATTATTATTATTACTATTATTATTTTTGCAACTACCATTTAGGCTTCCCTGGTTCTGCCAGCAGTGAAATAATCCAATTAGCTCACCGTAGGGTTCCTGCTACAGAGTTTTAACTTCTAATGAAAACAGCCTTGGAAGTAAAGTAGCCCTAAAGAAAAAATCGGAAATTAACTAACCGCTTGAGGTTCGTTATTCCAACTCTCAGTTTGTAAAGTTTCCATGCTGTGTGGAGTTTTCGCGAGTTGTATACAGGATGAGAGCTGGGGTTCCTGGCTGGGAAAAGCTGCTTTCAAGTTATGTCCAAGGATGGGATTCTACCGGTTCGGACCGGTTTGGGTGAACCGGATGTTAAGTTTTCACCTGGTTTGCCGAATTGGTATTTCAACCAACCGGCTGGACCCGACCCTCCCAGGAGTCTCCAGGTGGCCCATTTTCGATGCAGTTAAGTACAGGATCCACGCAGAGGCTCTGGGAGGGGAGAAAACAGGACTTCCAGCAGTTCAGAAATGGGCCTATTTTGGGCTTTCGGGGGGCCTTCAGAGCCCGGGGAAGCCATTTTTGCCCTCCCAGAGGACCGAGGGAAGCCTCCGGACTCTGGGGAAGGCAAAAAACGGCCCTCCCGGAAGTTCCAGTAGGCCACGCCCACCATGGCCCCGCCCATTCAGCAACTAGGCAGCCAACCGGTTGCTGGGATTTTTGAATCCCACTCCTGGTTATGTGTCAGCAAATTATTTTCTTTTGTGTTGCTCCGCCTGAGTTCCACTTTGCAGGGAAATTCTACCTAGTAGAATTTGGCCCCTTTAAGACCAGTGGACTTCAACTCCCAGAATTCTCCAGCCAGCAGAGGATTCTGGGAGTTTGAGTCCACACGTCTTAAAGTGGCCAAGTTTGGGGATGCCTGACCTAGTGGATCACAAGTGATGCGAAGTCCTTGAAAGTGCAGTTTGACTGTCATGGTTTCTGTTGGGAGACATTAAGATACTTTAGGATGGCCAAGAATGGAGGAGGGTCCAGGATATGAAATTTCAGCTTTTCCTGTTTAGAATGTGGAATGATGGTTCCCCAGAGAAGCGCAATTCTTGCTTTAGGCATCCCTATAAATACTGCAAATTGCCATTATGCTTTATTAATGTACAGCTGTAGTGACCCCCAAGGGTTAATTAATAAAGCTAAGGTATTTATACAGCTTCATCTTGGAATTATTTCATGGTCCACCTACTATTTTTGGCAAGTTTGAGGTGGAGAGATAACTGGCAACCAGTAATTAAAAGGCAGTTAAGTTGTTCATCAAATGCCCACGTGATATTGGCTTTTATGAGCTATGTTTAGCCCAGAAACGAAAAAAATAGTTCGTTACACTCAACCCTGGTTTGTTAAGCTCTAAACCATCGCTTGGTTTAACATGTTTCAAACAGAATAACAGAATTGGAAGGGACCTTGGAGGTCTTGCAGTCCAACCCCCCCTGCTCAGACAGGAAATCCTACACCATTTCAGATAAAGGGTTTTCCAGTCTCTTTGCAATGGTGTCAGGATTCCGGGCAGTTACCCCCAATTAAATCATGAGTCTCAGGCCAAACTTCCAAAACTTCCAAAGGATTTATTGGGTGTTAACATATCTGGCACTGCCTGGGTGTAGCTGACTCTGAGGCACATCATTCCTTGTCACCCTTGACCCTGGTTTCCCCCCCCCCCAACCCTTGGGTGTGTCATAATTCATATTCTCCAATGGGACACCTCCATAGCCCAGAGTCATCAATCATATTCTCCAGTTAGATATTTGCGCAGCAGAAACTTCGGTAACAATATCTGAAAAGCTATTTATGGAATGCACTTTCACTTTCCAAGCTGCCGCACTGCCCTTTCAAACCCCTTTCCTCCCTCCCTTTCTATGGGTCTTGTTAGAGTTGCCAAACAGCACTTATATACCACTTCATAGTACTTTATACAGCCCTTTCTAAGTAGTTTACAGAATCATATTATCAGAGTTGTATTTCCTAGTCCGACGTTGGTGGAAGCTAAATCTACATGAAAACCTCCAGTGATGAGGCCAGTCGTTCCACCGGTTAATTGTTCTCCCTGAAATTCCTCCTGAGTCCCAGGTTGCTTCTCTCCTTGATGAGTTTCCATCCGTTGCTTCTTGTCCTGCCTTCAGGGGCTTTGGAGAATAGCTTGACCCTCCCCTCTTCTTTGGGGCAGCCCCTCAAATATTGGAACGTTGATGACATATCACCCCTAGTCCTTCTTTTCATTAAGCTAGACCAGAGCTGTCAAATTCCCAGCCTGCAGGCCAGATGAGTCACACACTGGCCACACCCATGCCTGGTTAGCGAAGGAAGGAAAAGTCCCGATATGCACATGTGATGCTGCCATGATGACATGAGTTTGACACCCGATCTAGACATACCCAGTTCCTGCAACTGTTCTTTATATGTTTTTGCCTCCAGTCCCCTAATCCTCTTTGTTGCTCTTCTCTGTACTCTTTCTAGAGTCTCAACATCATTTCTTACGTCGTGACGACAAAACAGTAATTTCTTTATTATTCCCAGAGTTCATCATTGCTGGACTAAGGGCATCCTAAGCCAGTGTCTATAAACCACCCTTGCTGGGTTTATATAATATGCTAAGCACAAGCACACCAATCATATTAGCATATCATCAGAGTTGCATGTCTTAGCCAGATGTTGGCGGAAGTTAAATCTGCATTCGCTTCTTTAATTTTTCCGAATTTAGCACCAAGTGCTTACGTGTTCCAGAATTCTGAGGTTGCTCCTGAGAATTCTTCTGGGGGAGTAGCATATTTTAAAGACTTGCTGTGAAAAGATTTCATTCCCAATTGCCAACATGAATAGTAGTAGCTCTGACAATAAATAAAAATAAAGAATGTCAGGTACTAGCAACCAGAATCATTCATAAATAGCAACTTTATTAACATCTTCCTGTATTACAAGAATCTCCCTTAACTGCTTGCCTTTCACTGGAAACAACCAGATAAGGTTTCATGGATCTTGGGGGAAGTCAGGCTTATACCCCTTGTGGCTATGTATCCAAGCTACGTCCCCGCTTGACTCTTCCTTCCAGCTTGGCTGGCAATTTGCCAACAAAGAAAGATTAAAGTAACCAATTAAAAAAGAGGTAGAGAAGGGGAAGGTAGGGACAATATTGAGTCAGGTCTACAGTATATGTGAATTAAGTGTCATTTAGTTGAGCCTGATGTCTGACAATTGCCTAGACCAGGTGTCCCCAAACTTGGCAACTTTAAGACTTGTGGACTTCAACTCCCAAATTTCTCCAGCCAGAATTCTGGGAGTTGAAGCCCATAAGTCTTAAAGTTACCAAGTTTGGAGACCTCTGCACTAGGCAGAACTTCCTTGCAAAGTTGGACTCAGGTGGAGCAACACAAAAGAGAATAATTTTCTGGCTCAGTGGCTAAAACGCTGAGCTTGTCGATCAGAAAGGTCAGCAGTTCACCTGTTCGAATCCCTAGCACCGCGTAATGGAGTGAGCTCCCATTACTTGTCTCAGCTTCTGCCAACCTAGCACATAAAAAGCACATTCGAAAGCACGTAAAAAATGCAAGTAGAAAAATAGGGACCCCTTTGGTGGGAAGGTAACAATGTTCCGTGCGCCTTCGGCATTTAGTCTTGCCGGCCACATGACCACGGAGACGTCTTCGGACAGCGCTGGCTCTTCTTCGGCTTTGTAACGGAAATGAGCACTGGTGCCCCCTAGAGCCGGAAACGATGAGCACGTATGTGCGAAAGGAACCTTTACCTTTACCTTAGATGGAAGGAGATCCTCTCACAGATAGACCATCTGAGGATTATCAGGTACAGAGTAGCATTTAATTGTACGATGATTTAACTTAAGTAGCTGCTTGCTCATCCCTCATTTTTAGAAACCCAAATTTCAAATAACAAAAAATAGGAAAAATTAGGAATTCTCTCTCATTTAGTTGTTCCAAACAAATCCCTCTTTCATCATTCTTTATTTCTGTATGTTTTGTTTTTTTTAGAGTCCTGTTGGATTTTGAGGTTCTGCAGAAAGGATAAAAGGTAGGTCAGGAGGTAGACAGGTCCTTAATCCACCTAAACCAGTGCTAACTAGGATCAGTTCTTCAGGGTTGGAACCCAAAGCTCTCCTTGGCCTATCGTTCATGAAAGCTAGAAGGACTTTATTTCTCATAATTTATTTCTTGATCACTTTAATTGGGCGTCAGGAGAATTTGAGCCTAAGATCTCCTAGAAGCTGTGCATAAAATATAGTTTTGCCAAATTTAAGGTTGGATTAAAATGGTTGAAGGCAAAGGTGGCCATTCCTAACCCCAGGATCACCTGGGTGATGAGACATGTATTGTGAAGGACAAATTCCTAGGGGGTCCTTGGTGGTGGCCAAGGACCCCACAGTTCAGCACTGAACTGCAAATATTCTCGACTGTTAGGACAAATTCATGCCTAAAGTGGGACTAGAACTCATTGTCTCCTAGTGAATGGCCCAAAGTCATCTAGCCAGTTTTCATTCCTAAGATGGAACTAGAACTCACCATCTCCTGATGATTGGCCCAAAGTCACCCACCCAGCCCATGAATTAATTAGGGCATCCATCGGAACTTTGACACTTTCCAGTGTAAGTGAGACTAGAACTCCCAAGCTCCTGGTTTCACCTTAGCCACTATACCAAATAGGATCTCACTTCCTCAAGGTAAAATAATTAAGAGGGACAGTTCTGATTATTCTCCATCTAAGTTGTTGGTAAACAATTAACACACTGAGACACAGAGATTGGTCTATGTATTTACGTAATAAATAAATTCGTAATAAATTAACTGGGCATGAAAGCTGGCCTTTGGGTATTTGAGCTAGCTAGGAAATGTGTACTTCAAAACATTCCAACAAAGCTGAAGAGGATTTAATTTTCAAATAGTCACAGAGAACAGAGCCTGTTAATCACTTTCTGCATTTGGAATGGAATTTATTGAGCCAAGGGATTATGTTTTTATTAATAAGTAATAGAGAGGTATGCAATACATCGGCTGTAGATCATGTAGAATCATGCGAGTTAATATAAATATTTTGGATATGTTCAGAAGGAGGTCAGAAGCAAGAGGAGGAAGGGAAGGGAAGTAAACCTTGAAATGTTTTGAGGATATCTCCAAAATTATATAACATGTTGCTGTTAAAAATAGTGGGTAAACTGGAGAGGATAAGAAGAAATTATGCTTAGATTTATTATTTAACTTTTCAGCTTACTTTCAGTTAATAAAATAGATGGAGCCATGTGATCTTTTCAAAACCCACACTAGACTTAAGATTCAACCTTCGAAGAATCTGGATGGCGCCAATGTGTGGCAAAAGCAGTTTGGTCTAATGGGTAAGGCACCAGGCTAAACAGTAGGAGATGCTGAGTTCTAATCCTGCCTTACACATGAGAGGTGGCTGGGTGATTTTGGGCCATTCACCAGGAGACGATGAGTTTTAGTCTCACCTTACTCAAGAAGGTTGGCCAGGGGACTTTGAGCCAATCACCAGAAAATGATGAGTTCTAGTCCCACCTTAGACGTGAAAGCCAGTTGGGTGACTTTGGACCAATCACCAGGAGACGGTGAGTTCTAATCTCGGAGCTATGGAGTTCCAGAGGGCAGGTGATGAGATTGGAAAGGTGTCCTTTGATGGCATTCTTTAATTGAGGAAATCTCAGTTGTGAAATAATTCCATTCAAGTTCATGTTTGAACATCTCACGAGGAATTTTCTTATTTCTTTTGCAAATCTGCATTCAGGTTAAGAAAGAGAATCTGCTGCGGAAATCATTTTGAAGAACAGAATTTGAGTCTGTGTCATTGGAGTACAATCATGGTCTTGAATTAGTTAGTTTTAAAGTGGACAAGAGATCAGTGTGAACACCCTTCTTTAGCACCAATAGCTCAGGACTGAACTCCGGAGTCCTTGTTGCTCTCTGAGCTTGGTAGTTGTTGTTGGGGTTTTTTTTTTTGGCAGATGTTTCATTACCCAACTATGTAACATCATCAGTTCTAGAAGAGAGTGAGGTTAGGTCTCTGTTTATATATAGGCTCTCTTTTATTGTTCAATACCTCAATCAAGGAGCTACCAACTTAGACAAACAAGCTATCCATAAACAACAATGAAGGAACCACCAAGAACACTCCTACCAGGGGTGGGCTTTAAAAATTTTTAGTGAAGGGTTCTCTGCCTGGTTGCTGGGTGGGCGTAGCTATGGTGGGCGTGGCCTAGTCGGCCTTCTGCACCATGGCGAAAATGGCCTCCCCAAGCTCCGGAGGCTCCCTGGAAGCCAGGAGTGGGATTTGGTGGTTCTCCAAACTGCACAGAATCTTAGCTAGGGGCTCTCCCAACCCCCCCCCCCGAATCCCCAGCACCCCACCCCTGCCTCCTACCAACAGGACAAGCCGCTGTATAAGAACAGAGGGCAAATCCCACCCACCCCTTCTAGCACTGATGATGTCACCTCGTTGGGTCATGAAACGTCTGCAAGAAAACCACCCAGCTCAAACAGCACCAAAGACTGCACCTTCCTGAGCTCTACAACAGTGATCCCCAACCTTTTTTATGCCGCGGCCCGGTACCGGCATCAGCTGGTGCCGCGGCCCGGTACCGGCATCAGCTGGGCGCCGCCATCTTTTTGATGAAAAAGTGCTTCCGGTGAGCTTTCTACCGGAAAAGCTCACGGAAGCACTTTTTCATCAAAAGATGGCGGCAACCAGCAAACCAGCAACCCGTAGGACTTGTTCCACGGACGGTGCGGTCCGCGGACCGGTGGTTGAGGACCCTTGCTCTACAATACCCCGCCCTGGTTGTTACCAATTTCCATCTTTTAGTTTCTTCCCAGTGGAAAATTTCAGGTGTAACATTATGCAGGCTTTGCTTTTCTTCAAAAGTGGTTGCATTAAGTAGTGAGTTGCTACCAGTTCAAACCGGTTTGCCCGAACCGGTAGTAAAAAAAAAGAAAAAGAAAAAAGAAGAGACCAGCAGAGGATCGGCCCTCCCAGCGGCCCCTGCGCTTTTCTCTCCTTGATCCGCTCAGTCTATCGGCACAGCAGAGCCCCGGCTGGTGGGGGGGAAGCCGTGCGAAGTGCGCAATCACTGAACCAGTAGGGAAAACGGGTAGAATCCCACCACTGTTGCACTACCATCCCTAACAAAGGGGAATTCTGGGATGATCCCCGAGGAGTTTTTTTCCCCTTTTCCTGGGAGAAATTTATAAAACTCATCCACTTGATTTTTTCTCTTTTTTCCCCACACATTTGGTGGTGCATTGGGGAAAGACATTAGGCTTTGAGCTTCCAAGTTCCAGTATTATGTTATGATAGGAAGTAGGGGGAGCAGAGGTGGGTCTTTAGCTGGTTCTGACCAGTTCTGGAGAACCAGAAGCAGAAATGTTGAGTAGTTTGGAGAACCGGCCAATCCCGCCTCCGACTGGCCCCGCCAACCCCATCTCTTCTCTGCCTCCCATCGAGTCCCAGCTGATTGTCTGGGTCTCCTTTGGTTGCCCTGCACAGGAGAATGGAGCTGGAAAGCAGGTCAGTGGGGAGGGGAGGAAAAGGGGATTTTGCAGTATATCCTTCCCCTGACACACCCATCAAACCACGCCCACCAAGCCACACCCACAGAACCAGTAGTAAAAAAAAAATTGAATACCACCACTGCGGGGCAGCTTCTTAAAATCCAGTTTTGTGACTTTTCCTTGGTACCACAGAAACACTCTTACTCATTGCATGCTATAAGTAGTCCTCAACCTATGGCCACAAGTGAGCCCAACATTCCTGTTGTTAAACAAGACAGTTGTTCAGTGAATTTGGCCTCATTTTGTGACCTTTCTTGCCACATTCACATAAGTGAATCACTTCAGTCGTTAAGTAAGTAACACGGTTGTTAAATGAACCTTAACACTGACCTTGCTTTTCCGAAAGTCACAAAAGGGAATCACATGACCCCAGGACACTGCAACCATCATAAATATGAGTCAGTTGCTGAATTTTGATCACGTGACCAGGAGGATGCTGCCATGGTCATAAATGTGAAAAATGTCCAGAGGTCCCTTTTTTCAGTGCCATTGTAACTTTAATCGGTCACTAAATGAACTGTTGTAAGTCAAGGATTACCTATAAAAAGAAACCAGTTGCTTATCTACTCCAAACAATTCAATGGGAATTGGATTCCAGTCCAACCTTGGAACCGATAGGAAATCTTAGCTCAGGTGAGGCTTCTGTATTAAACTTGATTTTACCATCAATTCTCTCAATTGTCTGCAACATTCTAGATTGCCTTGAAATTATATATATATATATATATATGGCTTTGTTCTGACAAACAATTCTGAAGAGTGCATGTTTTAATTGACGTTGAGGGTGCCATTAAATAGAAAAATGAGGCCCCTGAATTGTTTTTAAGGAGATGCAAAAGGAAGAAAAATTGAAATAAACATGTTGTTGGGCCTCAGGATAGCATTGTTTTTGGGAATGAAGGAAAGAGGAGGAGTTGAGTGAGGGGGGGAGTTTTTTTTAAAAAAGAAGACTAAAAAGAATTGAAGAAGAAGAAAAGATGAATAAAAAGTTTGGTTTTGCCAGCAAGGGAAGGTTGCATGTAATTCGTTTGTGACTATGTAGAGATTCTGGACTGATTTCCCCCTTTTCCCTCCACCCCCAGGTTCGGCCATTCCTTCCGCTGTCACATCACCTACATCAACGATGGTAAACCTTTTTGAGGAGGGGGGTTGCGATACCCCCGGACCCCTACCCGGATCTCCCCTATCTTCAGTTACCTCTACGGGGTAACCATAGCCTCCAAATCCAGCTGGATCAGGGGCACTCCAGCAGCCAGCGCAGCAGGGACCACACACGATCGCGGATTCCTGCCGCCGCTGAAGCCCTACAAACCGGAACTCCAATTATGGCAAACCTTTTTGTTGTGTGCCGAAAGCAGGCATGTGCCTCCCAGCTGATTTTCGGCCTGTTTGAGGCCATTTTCGCCCTCCCGGGAAGCCTCGGCAGCTTCGGGAGGCCAAAAACGGGTTTTCCGGAAATACCAGAAATGCCTGTTTTCAGCCTCCAGAGCCCAGGGGAGGCTGTTTTCGCCCTCCCAGAGGCTCGGGGGAAGCCTCTGCAGGCTTTGGAGGCTGAAAAACGGGCCCGTTTCATCAGTTCCAGTATTTCCAGAAGGCCCATTTTTTGGCCTCCCGAGGCCGCAAAGGCTTCCCTCGAGCCTCTGGGAGGGTAAACACGGGCTGAAAAATCAGCTGGGAAGCACACGCATGTCCAGTGCAGATCAATTTGGCTGTGGCTCATGTGCCCGCACAAATGGCTCTGCACGCCACCCGTGGTAGGCCTTCCATAGGTTCGTCATCACGGACCTACATCATGCTGGATATGTTTTCAAAGGAATACAGATATCCCAGCTACCTCTGAATAATTTGCTCATAAAAGAAGCATCAATCATGCGTTCTGGACCATTAAAGGAGAATCAGCCTCCCTTGCAAAGTCTTGGTCAATCAGGAGCTGTCAGAATAAATGAGTGTCTCTGGGCTTCTGAGAATAATTATATTGCTCCATTGATGAATTAGACAAAGTCTAAAACTGAGAAACAGAACAAATACTTTATGGCGGTGTTCGCACAAGCAGAAAGGACATAACCAGGTCAATTAAAGAACACAGCTTGATAGGTTTAAACCTTGGCGAGCTTCTTGTGGCTCCAAGGGGTTGCTATAAAGGCCCCTTCATTTGTATACTTCACACTTGAGCATCGATGGAGATTCTCAATCCTCCAGGTCATAGTTATCCCAAAAGTGCTTTTTTTTTTCCCCCGCAGATGGCCACTGGATTTTCTTGGTGTTTTCTTTGAAAATGTTTTGCTTCTCATCCGAGAATTGAAGAAGTTTCTTGGGTGAGGAGCAAAACATTTTCAAAGGGGAAAAAAAATAAAGTCTAGTTAGCTTTTGCAAAACTTTGGCAAAAGTGAAAGTGTATAAAACAAACCCATATTGAATATGCTGCAGTACATTTGCTTTGAATCTAGCCCCTAGATTTATATACTGCTTCACGGTGCTTTACACCCTCTCTAAGCGGTTTACAGAGTCAACCTCTTGCCCCCCAACAATCTGGGTCCTCATTTGACCCACCTCGGAAGGAGGGAAGGCTGAGTCCACGTTGAGCCTGGTGGGATTCGAACTGCTGGCAGTCAGAAAGAATTAGCCTGTAATGCTGCCTTCTAACCACCGTGCCACCACGGTTCTTATAAGAATGTCAAAAGAGCTTTGATGAACTAGAAGAGTTTATGTTTTCTTTCTTCATCTGAGAAATATCTTGTTTTTATTATTTATTTATGTATTCAATTTATATGCTGTCCATATTAATAAGCGGCAACTCTGGGCAGCTTACAACCAAGCAGCAAGATTAAAAACATTAAAATCATAAATAGGGACTTGGGAGGTCTTCTAGTCCAACCCCCTGATCAAGGAGGAACCCAATGCCATTTCAAACAAATGGTTGTCCGATCTCTTCTTAAAACCTTCCTGTGATGGAGCACCCACAAGTTCTGGTGGCAAGCTGTCCTACTGATTAATTGATAACAGATAACAGAGTTGGAAGTGACCTTGGAGGTCATGTAGTCCAACCCCCTAGTCAGGCAGGAAACCCTACACCACTTCGGTCAAATGGTTATCCAACACCTTTTTAAAAACTCTCAGTGTTGGAACATTCACAGTTTCTGGAGGCAAGTCGTTCCACTGATTAATTGTTCTAGCTCTCAGGAAATTCCTCCTGAGTTCCAGGTTGCTTCTCTCTTTGATGAGTTTCCATCTGTTGCTTCTTGTCCTGCCTTCAGGGGCTTTGGAGACTAGATTGACTGCCTCTTCTTTGGGGCAGCCCCTCAAATATTGGAAAACTGGCATCACATCTCCCCTATCCCTTCTTTTTATTAAACTTAGATTGATGGCAGTGAATGGCCCATAGCTATTACTACTCAGGTGCTTATTTAAAATATCTGATGGGAAGAGTGAATTTTTGGCCCTTTATTCAAATATAGTGAATGTACTATTTTCAGTCTAACGCTTGAGAGAATAGAATATTTGGTGCTACATTCCTGAGCTGCTGCTTTGCCCAAGGAAATGTATTAAATTGTGTTCAAGCTGGCCCTGGACTGTGGAAGGAGCTCTTTGTTCCCAGCCCAAATGTGTTCCTCTGCTGATAAAAATTCCTTTCTCCCTGGGTGCGCTTGCAACCCGCTTTCTGAAAAGACCTCAGAGTGGAATCTCAACCACGTTTAAAGTCTGGGAACGGCCAAGAGACGGCTGTTCTTTCTCCTTCGATGCATCCAGAGAAGGGCTGAGGAACATTCACAAGGGAGAAGATGAGGCTGGGGTGAAGAGCGACTCCTGAGCCAAACTCCCTGAAAGAACACACAGCAGAATGGCTGGGCTGAGTAAAGACTGAGCAACCTCCCCACTCTCGTTTATGGAAGCTGGAGTTAATCCAGACCTCTTTGAAATCCTTCCTCCCCACTTTCCCCCACTTAATCCTTCAGCTTTGGTCCCTCAAGAGAGTTGAGCTAATGGTACGAGAAGATGTTGAGGCTCTAGAGAGAGTGCAGAGAAGAGCAAGTAAAGAAAAGAGTAAATAAAGGTGTCAAGCCCGAAATTGACCTTTGTGTAGCCATTTTAGTTAGGCTCCATTTTAGTTAGCTTCTTTTTCTTACTTTCTCTGTGGTAGTAATGTGGGGGGGAAGGGTTTTGGGTTTGCCACATTCCTAAGCGGGGAGGAGTGGAGATAGAAAGATATTTAGGCTAGGTGGTTCTTCTTCCCGTGGGAACACGAGCTGTCCGTGCTTGGGCCCCTTGAGGTGGGGATTAATGACATCAAGCAATGATGAATTACTTCTACGGGAGAACGTGACTTTTGGGGGTTGTTTCTGACTTTTAATATTATGTGGGGTAATTCCAAGTTGTGTCAGATCCGGAATTACCACGGACTTTGCCAATTTGATGCTTTCCTAAATAAAAGGAATTGTCTTGGAAGGTGGATTTTGTTTTATTCTTTTTTTAATGGATTTCATCACTTGGAAACCTGGCATTGGTGGCATCCCTGCATATGGGGAGGAAAATTACTTTGAAAGTCTTTTAAAACACTTGTGCTTTCCTGCTGACACAATCCTTGGTAAAGAAATAAGTTTTCCTTTTAAAACATTTAAAAGGGTTAGCAATGAGAGAGGCCTTATCTCCACAGACACGTATAAATCTCCATAGACGTTTACTAATAAATAACTTATTCGGTTATTGATTAGTAAACGTCTGTGGGGATTCTCAGTCATCCAGGTAGCTTTTTTCAAGAGCTGAAGAAGCTTCTGGGATGAGATGAGAAGTGAAACGTCTTCAAAGAAAAACAAAGTCCAGTGGCCTCTTTTGAAAAAAAAAGCACCTTGACCTGGCTGATTGGGAATCTCCATAGACATTTAGCTAAGCACTTTGGGATGGACACCCTTCGAAGGATGCGGGAGTGTGAACGAATTTCCAGAAGAAGAAGAAATTGCAGGCTACGGGAACCCTTTGTGCTTCAGTTTTGAGGTGCAATCTAGAAACAAGGATGGATTTTCTGGCAGTGAGGACACTCAACCCATGGAACAGAAGTTGCCTTCAGAAGTTGTGGGAGCTTCATCCCTGGAGGCTTTCAAGAAAAAGCAATAAAAATTATAAAAAGACTGGAGGCTAAATCATATCCTGAATAGCTAAGGGAACTGGGTACGTTCAGCCTAATGAAGACAAGACTTAGCAGAGACCTAGTAGCATCTTCCAATGCTTGAAGGCCAGTCGTAGGAAGGGAGGGTCCATTTATTCTCCAAAACTCTTGAGGGCAGGACAAGAAGCAATGGGTTGAAGTTCCTCAGAGGAAGACCCAATTTGGAAATAAGGAGGAATTTCCTTGATGGTGAGAATAATTAATCCTACTGGACATCTGCAGATCCTTTCAGTCCAAGAGTGTGGATTGGTGGGAACTAGAAAAGAGAGATCCCATTAGAAGACACATCCAATTAAAGAGAAACCCAACTTAGAAATAAGGAGGAATTTCCTGACTGTGAGAAGTTTGATCAGTGGAATAGCTTGTCTCCCAGGGTTGCAGGTGCTCCGTCACTGGAAGTTTTCAAGAAAAAAAGGACAACCGTTTGTCTGGAATGGTATAAGTTCTCTTGGCCTTGAACAGGAAGTCTTGGACTAGAAGACCTCCAAGGCCCCTTCCAGCCAAGGTGTCAATGTTCTGACTGACAAACCCAACCAAAGCAAGCACGGTCGAGACGATCCAGCCTCTGAACGCAAAACTGTATTGAGTACATCATTTCGGCACCAATGAGGGCAAAACCAGCTCTAGCTAATTCCCGCGCAAACCTGCACAATTAAAGTATAGCTTTTCTATCAATGGTTAGATAATAAAACACAATAATAGAATATCTAGAATTTTAGAAAATAATGAATATATAAAGATATATTTCTTTTTTTTGATATCATATCTATAAAATGTTTTTAGGATAGATTTGGTATGATTATATGATTTGTTATAAAATAAACTAAGTAAATTATAGTTATCTCGCAAAGTATGAATAAAATTATAGTCAAATGATTGTTCAATAGTGATACTAGGGTATATAATTTTTGATTGATAATATGAGTTAATATGTAATGTAATTGTAATTGAGACTACGAAATGGATGCACAAAAACTGGTAAACCAACCGACACACTGCTTGTATATTTATGAAAGAAAGCTGGATGTTTTTATGTTTTGTTTGTTTTGTTTGTCTTTAAAAACCAATAAAATTGTTTCCAAAAAAAAAAAAGTATAGCATTTTCCCTCCCCCTATCAGCGCAGGTCACATTGCCCCACTGAGTGTCTTTGTATTGTTATGAGAAAAAGTCTTTGGTTCTGGCAAACACCTGCTGAAGCGTCCTTGGCTCTCACAGCTCATCTTCTTGATGCCTGGAGCCTACATTCCATCTCACCCTTCCCTCCCCCCTGGTTGGTTGGCAAGCTGAGAAGCGATAATAGTTGCAACAGCATAAGGGTGCCTCGAAATTGACACGAGGATGCTGGTCCTTTTTGAAGACCCTCAAAGAAGGTGGACTATTTTTCAAGTTGAAGAAGGTGGACTATTTTTCAAGTTGAAGAAGGTGGACTATTTTTCAAGTTGTCCACTCTGTCACAAGCCATTTTCAGAACTCACCCAAAAGAGCAACTTCTGGTCTCTTCCAGCCTTTTTGCCTCTTGTCTACGTTTCTGCTATTTAATCTAATCACAGACGCGCTCGTTCTTGATGAGTCTGGCAGAAGCTGGAGGCTGAATCAAGGATCAGCTGGATTCCAAAGTTAAAGAAAAAACAAAATCCATGCAATCTGATACCAATCAACATTTTAGCTTTGATTTGCTCTCCTATTTGCTACACCTGTCAAGCGCTTCCTCTACTCAACTTAGGAATAATTTCATATTAGCTCTTGTCGCAAAAGGTGAACCTGCAACATGGCTATTTTGTAGTTCTATAGCAGGGGGTCTTCAAACTTAACAGCTTTAAAAGACTTGTGGACTTCAACTCCCAGAATTCCTCCTCCAGTCATGTTAGCGCAGGAATTCTGGAAGTTGAAGTCCACAAGTCTTCAACTTGCCAAGTTTAAAGGCCCTTGGGCTAGCTGGATGAAAGGAAGGGAGAGGGAGGAATAGATGATTGATAGGATAGATAGATAGATAGATAGATAGATAGATAGATAGATAGATAGATAGATAGATAGATGATATAGATTGTATAAAAATCTAGATACAGAACTAGATAGATAAATAGAGAGACAGAAAATGTATGGCTGGCTGGCTAGCTGGATGATAGAGAGACAGACAGAGGATGGGTGACATAGATTATATAAATATCCAGGGGTCTCCAAACTTGACAGCTTTAAGACTTGTGGACTTCAACTCCCAGAATTCCTCCTTCAGTCATGTTAGCTCAGGAATTCTGGGAGTTGAAGTCCACAAGTCTTAAACTTGCCAAGTTGGAAGACCCTTGTTCTATATAGCAACAGGGCAGCCTGAAGTCACCAGATTTTGGGGAGCTTGTCATGAACATACAACATCGTATCGCCCCACATTAGAAGATAACACGTTCTCACTCAGCTATGGTCTAGGATGCTGACCAACAAGACCGTCCCTATTCACCAGGATATTGAATAGCCCATCACAAGATTGAAATAGAATAGAATAACAAGAGTTGGAAGGGACCTTGGAGGTCAGCTAGTCCAACCCTCTGCTCAAGCAGGAGAACCTATATCATTTTTGGCAAATGTCTGTCCAGCCAGCATGAAAAAGAAACTAGTCATTTAATATCTACCCCATTTAACCCCAATAATGTCTGGAGAAAGGAATGCTCCTAGTTACCTTCATACAGCTTGACCATTAGTGATCCCTCTACCAGATGACGCTAAACCAACATTTAGCAAAATCAGCATTTAGCCACACTTGGAATACCACATCCAGTTTTGATCACCACATTACAAAAAAGATGTTGAAACTTTGGGAAAAGTGCAAAGAAGGGCAAGTAGGAAGATTAAAGGCCTGAAGACAAAAATATATGAAAAACGGTTGCAGGATTTGGGTTTGGCTAGTCTAAAGAAAAGAAGAATTAGGGGTGACATGATAGCAGTCTGCTAGTATTTGAGGAGCTGCCCCCAAGAAGAGGCAGCCAAGCTATTCTCCAACCCCCCTGAAGGCAGGACAAGAAGCAATGAATGGAAACTAATCAAGGAGTGAAGCAACCTGGAATTAAGGAGAAACTTCCTAACAGGGAGGACAATTAACCCGTGGAACAGCCTGCCACCAGAAGTTGTGGCTGCTCCATCCCTGGAAGCTTTTAAGAAGAGGCTGGATAGCCACTTGTTTGGAATAATATACTATAGGGTGTCCAGCTTGAGCAGAGGGTTGGACTACAAGACCTCCAAGGTCCCTTCCACCTCTGGGAAGCTGAAAATATAAAGGCACCAACCATAAGTCTAGAGCTCCAACAGAAATGGGGGGGAGGGAATTCCTTAAAATTTAGAGGTGGGGGATGGAGAGAGAAAAAGACTACACACATTCATTCCATGTGCAATTTATACCTTCATGAATTAGCTTTCTCTGCCATCTTATATTGATTTTGTTTTTATCCATACAAGGCTTCAGGTGACTGTTCGGGCCATTTCAAAATAAAACTCATATATTAAATAAGCACCTGCCTGCCTTTTGCTACGGACAAGGGGAATTGGCAAACAAAAAGGCATTTGAGTATTATAGGAATTGCAAAATGTTGTGTTCGGTGATATTAGCACCAACATTGATTCTGGTTTTTTATTTTATTTTATGGCATTCATATACAGGGATTTATGTTTGAAGGGAAAGTAAGTTTCCTGCAGGCAAACCAAGTTTAAAAAGGAGATAAGAGCTAGGGGTGGTTGGCTTTTTATGTTGCCATCTGTACAAAGAGCCTCTCCTGCTTGGAAATTGAATTTGCATTCATCTTGTTCAACGGAACCCAACAGAGATAAAATGGAATTGCATATATGCAAAATCCGTTGCGTTATTTTTAAACCATTTTGCCCACTGCCCGTTTAAAAGAAAAGATACTCTTGATTGAATATATTGCTTTGATGTTACAGGAACCTGGCCAGAAAGGAGAAGTTGATTAATACACCGTAAAACTCTGCGTTTTGGTGAAAATCATGTGCCTTCAAAATCCACGCATAGACAGGAGAGGAAGCCAACTCTAACAATCCAATGAGGGTTGAACATTCCCAATACCCACAAAGATTTTATTAGCTATTAGAACATTAAAAGCATAAGGCTACTGAGCAAGGATCAAATGCACAGCCAACGCTGAGCTTCTCCTTGCAAGAATTGGTTCCATGCAGATTAGAGCTGGAAGGGACCTTGGAGATCTTCTAGTCCAACCCCCTGCCCAAGCACAAGACTCTATACCAGGGCTGTCAAACTCCTGGCTAGTGGGTCAGATGCGTCATGTGCTGGCCACGCCCATGCCCAGTTTAGCGAAGGGGGGGGGAAGCCCCAATACATCACACGATGCCACCATGACGGTGTGAGTTTGACTCCCCTGCTCTATGCCATTCCAGACAAATGGCTGTCCAGTCTCTTCTTAAAACTTCCAACGATGAAGCACCCACAATTTCTGGTGGCAAGCTGTTCCAGTGGTTAATTGTCCTCAGTTTCTCCTTCATTCCAGGTTGCTTCTCTCCTGGATGAGTTTCCATCCATTGTTTCTTCTCCTGCCTTCTGGGGCTTCGGAAAATAAATTGACCCCCCTCAAATATTGGAAGGCTGCTGTCCTGTCACCCTGGTCTTTCTTTTCTCCAGACTGGCCTCACCCAACTCCTGAATCGCTCTTCGTATGTTTTAGTCTCCAGGCCCTTAATTTAAGTCTTTGTTGCTCTTGCAAGTTCTCTTTTTTGAACATGGACAACACAGGGGCTCAAGGTTCAAAACACAGACGAATACGAACACAAAAAGAAAGACAAATATAAACAAACAAAGAGCACAGATCCAAGTTCTCTTTTTTGAACATTGACTATGTGGTAGAAGACAGAGGTGGGATTCAGATGGTTCTGACCAGTTCTGCAGAACCAGTAGTGGAAATTTGGAGTAGTCCAGAGAACTGGCCAATCCCGCCTCTGACTGGCCACGCCAACCCCGTCTCTTCTCTGCCTCCCATCGAGTCCCAGATGATCGGCTGGGTCTCCTTTGGTTGCCCTGCACAGGAGAACGGAGCTGGAAAGCAGGTTAGTGGGGTGGGAGGGAAGGGGGATTTTGCAGTATATGCTTCCCCTACCACGCCCACCAAGCCACGCCATGCCCACAGAACCGGTAGTAAAAAAAATTGAACTGGGGCCTTGTTTCTGCCTCTAAGAACATGTTTCTTCATTTCTCCTTTAGGGAAATATAATATTCTGCCTCTTTCAATATTTCCCGTAATATTTCGTTCTTCTGGGGGTGGGGGCCCTTCCCACATAACTAAGTAGAGCTGGGAACAAATGGGTTTTCAGACTTCTCCACCAAATTTCTGGAGAGGACTTCTTATGGAGAAGGAGACATTTTCCATCACATTTAGAATAGAATAGAATAGAATAGAATAGAATAGAATAGAATAGAATAGAATAGAATAGAATAGAATAGAATAGAATAGAATAGAATAGAATAAGGATGGAATGGAATAGAATAGAATAGAATAGAATAGAATAGAATGGAATGGAATGGAATGGAATGGAATGGAATGGAATGGAATGGAATGGAATGGAATGGAATAGAATAGAATAGAATGGAATGGAATGGAATGGAATGGAATGGAATGGAATGGAATGGAATGGAATGGAATGGAATAGAATAGAATAGAATAGAATAGAATAGAATAGAATAGAATAGAATAAAGAGGAGCGAGACCGCTGGTAGACCTAAGCAACGCTGGATGGACACGATCAAGGCCGATCTAGAGATCGCGAAGGCAGACCCGACATACGTGGCAGACAGAGAGGCGTGGAAGCAGTACTCAAGGACATTAGCGGACTCGCCAGAGCGCGAGACAAACGCTGAAGAAAAAGAAGAAGAAGAAGAATAGAATAGAATAGAATAGAATACTTTATTGGCCAAGTGTGATTGGACACACAAGGAATTTGTCTTGGTGCAAATGCTCTCAGTGTTCATAAAAGAAAAGAGACATTCGTCAAGAGTCAAGAATCATCAGGTCCAACACTTAATTTTTTTTATTTTTATTTAATTTCTTTTATTTTTTATTTTTTTATATGTATCCATGTATTCATAACTATGTTTTTATTTATACCTATTATCTTGTAAGCAATTGACAAAATAAATAAATAAATAAAATTAATGATAGTCATAGGGTATAATAAGCAATCAAATCATACTAGGAAACAGTCAATATAAATCTTAAGGATACAAGTGACAAAGTTACAGTCATACAGTCACAAGTGGGAGGAGATGGGTGATAAGGAGTGATGAAGAGATTAATAGTAATAGTAGTGCAGACTTTGTAAATAGTTGGGGGAAAAACTGTCCTTGTGTCTAGTTGTTCTGGTGTGCAGGGCTCTACAGCGTCGTTTTGAGGGAAGGAGTTGAAACAGTTTATGTCCGGGATATGAGGGGTCTGTAGGTATTTTCACAGCCCCCTTTTTGACTCGTGCAGGATACAGGTCCTCCATGGAAGGCAGGTTGGTAGCCATTGGTTTTTTTGTTTGTTTTTTTGCAGTCCTAATTATCCTCTAGAGTCTGTGTCTGTCCTGTTGGGTTGCAGAACCAAACCAAGAAGGAAGGAAGGACATAATTCTTGTTTAGTAGGAAACAAGCACAACTGCAGGTAGTCCTTGTCTTACAACCACAGTTGAGCCTAAAATTTCTGCCACTAAATGAGACACCTGTTAAGGGAGTTTTTGCCTCACTTTACGACCTTTCTTGCCATTGTTTGTTAAGCGAATCACTGCAGTCGTTAAGTTATAACATGGTTGTTAAGTGAATCTGGCGTCCCCCTTGACTTCTCCTGTCAGAAGGTCCCAAAAGAGAATCACATGACCCCGGGATGCTGCGATCGTCATAAATATGAGTCAGTGGCCAAGTGTGTCAACTCATAAAAAATGTCTATGGTCTTTTTAGAGTTGCCAAAAGAAAGGGAGGGATAAATAGAGCAGTGGGCAGCATTCCATAAATGTTTTCAAAGATAGTAACTCGGTGACTGCATGCAAAATTCTAACTGGAGAGCATGATGGAAGACTCTGGGCTATGGACATGGCCCATTGGAGAATATGAATTATGATACACCCAGAGGGGTGGGGGGAAACGAGGGTCAAGGGTGACAATGAATGATGTGTCTCAGAGTCGGCTATACCCAGGCAGCACTGGACATGTTAACTCCCAATAAATCCTTTTTAAGTTTTTGAAGTTCGGCTTGAGACTCATGATTTAAATGGGAGTCACTGCCAGAATCCTGACAAAGCATCTGAATTTTGATCACGTGACCACAGAGATGCTGCAATGGTTGTAAGTATGAAAAACAGTCATAAATAACAGTTAACTAGCATAGAAATGGACCAATAAAATTCACAGTATAGTATAATGGACTTCACTCCATTCCTAAGAGGTCCTTAAAGGGGCCGTGCATAAGCGCACCAGCGTGCCTACCGTCCCTGTCTTACTGTCCCCATTTATCTGTATTTACTCCCTTTGTTCCTGTTTATGTTCATGCCTGTACTTGTTATCTTGTACATGTTTGACAAACAAACAAACAAACAAATAAAAATAAATAAACCAGTATCAACCATATAACAACCAGCTGTGAATGAATAATCCATTAATTGCATGGAATCTTCTCAGAATAAAAACGCAACCAAGGTGTTTATAAAAACACAAATGTGTCCAGCATTCTAGGAAAAGCTAATCCTATTGTATCCCCAGACACAAATCTCTCTTTTGAATGGAATAAAGAAATAAATAAATAAATCCTGGCCTGTAAGGTTGCTACTGGAGACCTGCCATCTCTGGGCTATTGGAAACGTGATGCTGAAATTCACTCGTCCTTTCCTGGCCATGAAAGGCTCTGTCACTTTTGACAGAGCTGCATTTTCTTTGTCTTGCTCTGTTTCAAGTTTAACGCCATCAGCATATTGTAGGGAGTTGATTGTCTATGCAGCAAAGTCCCTTCTGGAAGCGGTCAGTTCACCGGACATTGAAATGTGAGTGGGCTGCTCTAAATCAAAGTTTAGGCTAGCCCTGGTTGTAGAGCCCTGGTTTGATTGACTGTTTCCCAGTATGAATTCGAATTCGAATTCTTTTTATTGGCCAAGTGGGATTGGACCCACAAGGAATTTGTCTTGGTGCAAATGCTCTCGGTGTCCATAAAGGAAAAGAGACATTCATCAAGAGTCAAGAATCATCAGGTACAACACTTAATGATAGTCAGAGGGTACAAATAAGAAATCAAATCATACTAGGAAACAGTCAATATAAATCGTAAGGATACAAGCAATAAAGTTATGGTCATACAGTCACAAGTGGGAGGGGATGGGCGATAAGGAGTGATGAGAAGATTAATAGTAATAGTAGTGCAGACTTAGTACATAGTTGAACAGCGTTGAGGGAATGAGTTTTTTAGCAGAGGGGTGGTGTTGGGGAAATAACTGTTCTTGTGTCTACTTGTTCCGGTGTGCAGGGCTCTATAACGTCGTTTTGAGAGTGGGAGTTGAACCAGTTTATGTCCGGTCTGTAGATATTTTCACAGCCCTCTTTTTGACTCGTGCAGGATGCAGGTCCTCCATGGAAGGCAGATAGATAGATATGGACAGAGAGACAGACAGACAGATACATAGACAGATTGTCCTCTTGTAGGTCACTCTGCTCCTTTCGTGCCACCCGTTGTTTGCAACTCCGTTCTTGCCATCCTGGACAACCAACGTTATTCCCGCCTACAAATAATTAAGTAGAAGTGAGATACATCTAGATTTCATCTGTCTTCCAAGCAACTGCGTGGGAATCTGCAGGAAGAATGAGCAAGCAGGTAGGGTCCACAGGTAGGGGTTGTCTCCATGGTACCCGCAGACTCAAACAAACTTTGCCCGTTTAAAAGAAAAATACACGGATGCACATGCGCACATTCACAGAGAGAGAGAGACACACACACACACAAATGCCTACCTTCCCCTCTCTGTGCCAGCCACACTATCCCTGCTGCGGAGGTGCACTGGGCCCTAGAGGCCCTCCGAGCAGTTTTACAAACGGTCTCCATCCTTGCGTTGCCAACTGCCAGCTCCCTCTCCTATCGTGCGCAAGGGAGAGATTTGCGCATCCTCTGTTCTCTTTCTTTCCCTTTCTCTTCGGATGGGTTTCTATTTATTTATTTATTTATTTATTTATTTATTTGATTTGCCAATTGTTTACAAGATAATAAGTATAAGTGTATACATAGTTGTGAATACATGAAATGGGTACATATAAGAAAAATAAAAGAAGAATAAGAGAAACAATAGGACAGGGACGGTAGGCACGTTGGTGCGCTTATGCACGCCCCCTACAGACCTCTTAGGAAAGGGGTGAGGTCAATAGTAGACAGTCTAAGGTTAAAGTTTTTGGGGTTTGGGGAAGAAACTACATGGCCCTTAGCATCCCTTGGAAAACGACAGCGACAGAGAGAGAGTTCTTAACCAGGCTTGGGGGGGCGGGGGGAACCCATCCCAAATTATTATTATTTTTTTCTCTGCTGGATATTTAATTACCTGCAATGACAAGGTAGCAAACAGCTGCCACAATTGGTGTGATTATCCCCTCTTTGTAGCGTGGAGGAATGCAAAGATTTAAAAGGGATACGATTCCGTGGTTTTTAAAAATCTAGGGGGAATACTTCTCTGTTTTGTTTTATAGCCATCCACTGCTTTTCAGTTTTTCTTTAAAATCCATTCTTTCTTTCTTTCTTTCTTTCTTTCTTTCTTTCTTTCTTTCTTTCTTTCTTTCTTTCTTTCTTTCTTTTTCTTTCTTTCTTCCTTCCTTCCTCCCTCCCTTCTTTCTTTCCCTCTTTTTTCCTCCCTCCCTCCTTTCTTTCTTTCTTTCTTTCTTTCTTTCTTTCTTTCTTTCTTTCTTTCCTCCATCTTTTTTCTGTCTTTCTCTTTCCTCCATCCTTTTTTTTCTTTCTTTCTCTTTTTTCCTCCATCCTTTTTTCTTCCTTTCTCTTCCCTCCTTCCTTCCCTCCCTCCCTCCTTTCTTTCTTTTTTTCTTTCTTTCACCACCCATCTCAAGAAACTCTTATTTAGCTCACACTATGGATCAAACCAATGAATAAAACAATAACAAAACAATAAAAACAGCGAGGCGACAGTACAAAAACTCTGTGCCTAATTCTCCCCCTTGGGCAGACCTTTAGCAGGCTCGGCTGTCCTCTTCCCATACTCTCTGCCTACCTAGATAGCTGTAGCCTCTGAGTTAAAAATGAAAAACAGCTCTTGGTGGCTTTCCAGAAGACTAGAAGAGTCGAGGGCTGACTGCTAAGGTATATAATAAATCCTTCCATTCCCCACCATTCAGACAGAACCAAAGAAGCTTCTTGGATGAGAAGAGAAATGTTTTCAAGGAAAGAAAAGCAAAACCAAGGATGTCCAGGTGCCTTTTGAAAAGCCCCTTTGGGAGACCCATCAATCACAACTTGATATGGCCTCATTGATGATCCTATCTCTGTCAAAGACCTCGGAGTTCTGATATCGAATGATCTAAGCACCAAAGCTCACTGCAACAGCATTGCCCAAAAGGTATTCAATTGTAAGTCTGATCTTACGAAGCTTCTCCTCTAGAAATACTGAATTGCTAACTAGGGCATACGGAACCTTTGCCAGACCAATACTCGAATACAGCTCATCTGTCTGGAATCTGCACTGTATATCGGACATTAATACAATTGAGCGAGTCCAGAAGTATTTCACGAGAAGAGTCCTCCACTCCTCTGCTCCCAACAGAATACCCTACACCACCAGGCTTGAGATTTTGGATTTGGACAACCTTGAACTATGCCGCCTGCAGTTGGACTTAAGCGTAGCACACAAAATGATCTGCTACAATGTCCTACCCGTCAATGGCTACTTCAGCTTCAACCACAACAATACAAGAGCACACAACAGATACAAACTCAATGTAAACCGCTCCAAACTCGATTGCAGAAAGTACGACTTCAGCAACCGAGTGGTCAATGCCTGGAATTCACTACCTGACTCTATTGTTACATCCTCTAACCCCCACTCCTTTAACCTCAAACTAGCCACTATTGACCTCACCCCATTCCTAAGAGGTCTGTAAGGGGTGTGCATAAGTGCACCATCGTGCCTACCGTCCCTGTCCTATGGTCCCCATTTAAACGTACCTATTTTCTGTATTCTTACTCATGTTTATACTTATACCTATTATCTTGTCAGCAATGGACAAATCAAATCAAATCAATAAAAACTCAAGAGAACCAACCTCCAATTTCAGCCCCACCTCCTGAGCCCCTCACTTGGGATAGCTACGACATTACAAACCCCAAATTTCTCTCTTTGGGTTCATTATATATATATTTCTTCTCCCTTTGTCAAACATGTTCGTCTCACAGTCTCCCTTCAAGGTTACGCTGAGACGATAAATTGTTCATCAGCTGAACTTGATGGTTAATAAGGAGAGGAGAAGGACCTTTGGCCTCGCATCCACCAACATCTGAGAGAGAAGCTCTGGATTCAAGAGGGCAAGGCCGTTAGACGTATTTAATTTTCTTTTCAGGTGGAGTATTGCAACTGATTGAACTGCCCAGTCAAAGATATCTTGCTCAAAATGAACTATCAGGGAGTCAAAATCCATTGCCTTGTTCTCTGGGGACAAAGAAACCAGCTTGCATTCAATCGCTTAGATTGGGGAAGGTACAGAAGATACAGTTTATTCCTCAACTTATGACAACAATTGTGCCCAAAATGTCCATTGCTTAAGCAAGACGTTAAGTGAGTTTTGTCTTATTTCAGGACCTTTTTTGCATAGTTGTATATAAAAAAAAAGATGTTGGGACTCTAGAAAGAGTACAAAGAAGAGCGACAAAGATGATTAGGGGACCAAAACATCTGAAGAACGGTTGCAGGAACTGGGCATGGCTAGTTTGATGACAAGAAGGACTGGGGTGATATGACAGCAGTCTTCCAATACTTGAGGGGCTGTCACAGAGAGGAGGAGGGGTCAAGCTATTTCTCAAAGCACCGGAAGGCCAGACGATGAAAAATCAAATGGAAACTGACTGAGGAATTTTTTTTTCTGACAGTGAGAACAATCCACCAATGGAACAGAAGTTGCCTTTGGAAGTTGTGGAAGCGGTCAAGAAGAGTTTGGACTCCCATCTGTCAGAAATGGTGTAGGATCTCCTGCATGAGCGGGGGGGTTGGACTAGATGACCTACAAGGTCCCTTCCAACTCTGTTAATCTGTTATTTGTTAAGCCCAAACGATAAGGACCATACATGAAGATCTTCTAGTCCAACTCCTTGCTCCAGCAGGGGACCCTATACCATTTCAGACAAATCTCTGTTGTCCAGTCTCTTCTTAAAAACCTCCAGTGTTGGACTATCCACAACTTCTGGAGGGAAGTTGTTCCACTGGTTAATTGTTCTCACTGGTAGAAAATCCCTCCTTAGTTCTAGGTTGGATCTCTCATCCGTTGCTTCTTGTCCTGCCTTCAGGTGCTTTGGAAAACAAAGCCCTCTTCTCTGTGGCAGCCCCTCAAATATTGGAACACTGCTATGGCGTCTCCCCTGGTCCTTCTTTTCATGAAATTAGACATGCCCCATTCCTGCGACCCTTCTTCATATAACTTAGCCTCCAGCCCCCTGATCATCTTTGTGGTTCTTCTCTGACCTCTTTCTAGAGTCTCCACATCTTTTTTCCATCGTGGTGACCAAAACTGGATGCAGGATTCCAAGTGTGGTCTTACCAAGGCTGTGCAAGGCATTACTAGAACTTCAAATCGTCTTGATTCTATCCCTCTGTTAATGCAACCTAGGATTGTGTTGGCTTTTTTTTTTTTTTTTTTTGGCAGCTGCAGCACACGGCTGTCTCATATTTAAGTGATTGTCCACTAGGACTCCAAGATCCCTCTCCCAGTGTTCTGACCCAAACCTTGATCCAAGGAAACAAACAACAAATGGAGCTAACAGCAAAACCTTTTAAGGATTCTTTACGAATTCCATTCCTTCCCGGTGAAAAGGCTGTTTCAAACTAATTGTCTCGGATAAGAACGAGCCTGGCCAAGGTGGTGCAAGGCTGCCAAGAACACCAGATAAAGTTGCCAAGGAATATTTCAAACACAAAGAGTCTCCAAACACCAACCACGATACTCTGAATGTCCACAAGGCTTGAGTGCAAAAACTTCTTTGCTTCCTGCAAAGAACTCCAGTTTCTCAGCTGGCTTTTATCTCTTAAGGGAGGGGCCATCACCTTGCAGCCTTACTCCTCAGTCACCCATGCTGCTGCAGCTGCTCTTTCCTTTGAGCAGCCCTGCATGCACATGCACTCAGCACAGGCTCCTCAGGAACCTCTTCCTCACTGCTGCCAGCCTCCTCAATCTCCGAAGGCAACACTCCACTCCCTGATGTTCCTGGCCCCATCCCTGCATCGCCTGCAGGCCCCTCATCTGAGTCCTCACTCTCCAAGACCTCAGCCGTCCACACCTGCTGCCATCGAACCCCAACACACAGTTGCTACTGTTGAGTCAGGAACCTCCTATATATCTTGAAGTTAAATAAGAGGCAATAGAATGCAAGGGAGGTAGGACTTAGTTCACTTGTGACTACATAGGGATTCTAGGCTGATTCCTCTTTTGACACCACCCCCAGGGTCACCACTCCTCCTGCAACTACTTGAGTTAGAGTACAAAGACAGCATTAGTCAGAACAGAAGCTTCCGGTCCTCTTTTCTGGAAATATTTCCATTTGATGATGACCTCTGACATTCTTTTGGGCTGCAAGTTCCTGTTTCTATGTCCTTATTCTGACAGGCGTCAGTCAATGTCACCCTTCCTTGAAGTTTTTCTGAATTATTATTTTTTAAATAAGTATGTCCAGAAAATTAATGGTTTTATTTATTAATGTTTGTTGTCAATGCATCTTACGTTTCCTCCTCATGCTGAAAGTGTGATTGCACAGGTTTTTGTGCATATGTCGCAGCAGATCTGTGCTTTTTCCCCAAGGAAATGCTAATTATTTTAATACGAATGGCTTTTCCGACTGTCAGGTTTTTATTTATAGCGGCATACATAAGGGGTTGTGAGTTGCAGCCTGAAAAATTGGCAGACTTGTGGCAATTTATGGAATTTCATTGTGTGGACTGCAATCAAATATAGAGAATGTTATTTATTTGTCCAGGTGTTGACAAATGTCAATATATCACATTTCCTTCAGGAGCTCAAAATGCTCTCACAGGCCATCTATTCACACCACTATTCTGACTGGGGAATGGCTGCCTGGGGAATTCTGGGAGTTGAAGTCCAAGATTCTTACCATTGCCAAGTTTGGGGACCTCTGGTTTAGACCATGGATATGCAACCTTTCAGTTTGCTTCGGCCCCATTGAGTAAAGAGGAATCACACGAACTATTACCGTAGTACCGCTTTATAAAACCTTAGTAAGACCATACCTGGAATGCAGCATCCAGTTTTGGTCACCACATTATAAAAAAGATATTGAGAGTTTGGAAAAAGTATAAAGAAGAGCAACTAGGAAGATTAAAGGTTTGAAGAACAGTTGCAGGGACTGGGTATGGCTCGACTTACAATCGCAATTGAGTCCAAAATTTCTGTTGCTAAACAGGACAATGGTTATGTGATTTTTTCCCCCCAACCTCTTCAAAATGGGCCTTGAAGTGAAAAGTTACTAATGATATGCAGGTTTGCTTCTAAGACAGTTTATTCTGGGTACCTCATTACTTTTTAGTTTTTAATTAAGGCACCAGGCTAGTAACCAGGAGAGGGTGAGTTCTAGTCCCACCTTAGGCATGAAAGCCAGTTGGGTGACTTTGGACCAATCACCAGGAGACGGTGAGTTCTAGTCCCGCCTTAGGCATGAAAGATGGCTGGGGGACTTTGGGCCAATCACCAAGAGACGGTGAGTTCTAGTCCCGCTTTAGACATGAAAGATGGCTGGGTGACTTTAGACCAATCCCCAGGAGACGGTGAGTTCTAGTCCCGCCTTAGGCATGAAAGATGGCTGGGTGACTTTGGGCCAATCCCCAGGTGACTATGAGTTCTAGTCCCGCCTTAGGCATGAAAGATGGCTGGGTGACTTTGGGCCAATCCCCAGGAGATGGTGAGTTCTAGTCCCGCCTTAGGCATGAAAGCCGCTTGGCTGACTTTAAGCCAATCACCAGGAGACGGTTAGTTCTAGTCCTGCCTTAGACATGAAATCCAGCTGGTTGACTTTGGACCACTCTCTCAGCCCAATTTGTTGTTACGGGGAAAATAGGAGGAGAAACGTGAGTTGTTTGTAAAAATAATAAAAGTGGGATACAAATAAAGAAACACAAATTAATAATTAGTCCTTTCTGAAAACACCCCATTCATCTTCACCTGCAGATGAAGATGCACGTATCAGAAATGCTGGGCCGATATTTTGCACTAAACGGACTCCGTGTCCACCTGCCAGTGAGTTGATTCCTTATTGTTTGCACCTTTTCCAAACCCACTTCTTTGCTTCTTCTACCGAAAACGACAAAAGGATTTGTCGTTGCAATCAACACAACCTCTCCTTCGTTCTCCAAAATGCTTTTCGAAGGTTGTTGACAAGGGACAGCCAGCAAATGTAGTGCTGTGTTTCGTAGGCAGTGTGTGGGTGTGGGGGAGGGGGGGAAACCCACACGTATACACAATGAACAAAAGTCAACCGCAATCATTGTGCCATTCATCTAAATGCGTGCATATCAGTCAATCAGAGACTAATATCCAGGACTGGAGGTATGAGGTGAGGAAGAATAAAAAGGCCACTAATGAGACCATTTAAATCCTATTGTGTGTATCTTGTTGGGGGAAAGCGAGATATTGTGAATTTTTGTCGGTTGCTGAAAATCAAGAATGCTATGAGAAACAGGCTTTATTGCTTCATTTTCTTGTTTCCTGGATAAAATCACCTGGCGGAAATATTTCATAGAATAACAGAGCTGGAAGGGACTTTGGAGGTCATCTAGTCCAACCCCCTGCTGGAGCAGGAGAGTCTATTCCAAATATTAGCCTCTGCCTAGGATTGAACTCGCAGCCTCCTGATTGTGAGGCGATTCCTCCACCTCTAAGAAAGAATTGGCTCACCTTGACTTTTAAGTGAATTTGGCCCCATTTTACAAACTTTCTTGCCACAGGTATTAAGGGAATCTCTGCAGTGGTTAAATTAGTGCACAGGGATGTGGCAACAGTCGTAAGGGTGAAAAACAACCACAAGTCACTTTTCTCAGTGCCATTTTGTAACCACCAGAAAATTCCCGATAGTTGGAACAATTAATCTGTGGAATGACTTGCCTCCAGAAATTTTTTGAGACTGGAAAATCGTTTGTCTAAAAGAGTATAGGGTTCCCTGCTTGAGTGAGGGGGGTTGGACTAGAAGACCTCCAAGGTCCCTTCCAACTGTTATTCTGCTATATTGTTACATTAGTGTATTTTTTTGAAAAATAGCTGGTGGGGTTTTTATATACATGGAAAACCCACCTCCTTCTAGCACTGATGATGTTATCTAGTTGGATAATGAAATGTCTGCAAGAAAACTACTAAGCTCAGTGTGTACCAAGGACGCCACAGACCTCCTCCTCTTCCATTTCCCTCTCCTCCCCCGCTCTTTTCCTCCATTCCTGAAACCCTTCTTCCTTTTAGCATTGATGATGTTATCTAGATGGGTGATGAAATGTCTGCAAGAAAACTATCAAGCTCAGAGAATACCAAGGACCCCACAGCCCTCCTTTCCCTCCTCCTCACTCACTCACTCTTTTTCCCTCTCTCAAATCCCACTCCCTTCTAGCACTGATGATGTGACCTAGTTTGGTCATAAAATGTCTGCAAAAAAACCACCAAGCCCCGAGAGCATCAAGGACCCCACATTCTCATTTATCGAGACATCCACATGTAGTTGAGTTTGACTGACGGGAGTCTTTTAAAGTCATTTAAACTCAGCCATTACAACAGCATCCTCACTGCTTGTAAGAATAGAAGAGAATAATTTTATTTAATCACACCGAAGCCTCACTTCATCCATCATTCGGTTCTTTACAGTCAGTTTTTGGGGTGAACTCCACCATTAGAATAGGAAGAAGACAGAGTCCTCATGAGTCATGACTAAGAATTATTGATAGCTGTTTCCACTTTCTTTAATTTGATGAATCCACTCTCATCTTTCCAAGCTCTTTTCCATCACCGCTTCTTGTCGTAATGGACTCTATAAATCATCTGCTTCATGAAGAAGGATCTTTTTCTTCTATTTTATCCACTCCTTTCAAAGGGCTGGACATCACCTTGTATTTCCAGGAAGCAAATTACAAAGGGAAACTGAGGGAGGGGAAGGGAGGAGGATATTTTGTGGATCGGGTGGCTATGAGATCAGTGGTGGGATTCAAACAAGTTAACAACCGGTTCTCGGCCTCAATGATTCCTTCCAACAACCAGTTCGCCAAACTACTCAGAAAAATAACAACCGGGACTCCTGAACCAGTGCGAACCAGCTGAATCCCACCACTGTATGGGATCCTTGGTGCTCCCTGAACTCGGTAGTATTCTTGCAGACATTTCATGACCCAACCAGGTAACATCATCAGTGCTAGGAGGGGGGGGAGTAGGGTTTGCTGTCTGTTTTTATGCAAGTGGGTTTCTCTGTCAGTGTTGGTGGGAGTGTTCCTGAAGGTTCGTCAATTAGATTGTTGTTTATTGTTTCATTGTTTGTCTGAGTTGGCATTCCTTCATTGGGATATTGTTTATTTCCTGATTGTTGATCTAGTATTAATCTTATATTAAACCTCTGCTTATCTGGGTGTTGATTGCTGGTCAGGAGTTGTTGTGGTCTTTTAACTTTTCAGCTGACTCTTTTGAATGACGTGTAGTTGTTGCAAATCTCTATTTGCCTGTTGATGGCTGATTTATCTGAGTGCCAAGTTTCCAGGAATTCTTTAACACTTTTGGACTTAGTGTGCTCACCATCTCCCAATTGAAACTATGGTAATGTCTAAAACATAGGTGTTTGTGTTGATCCAGCCATTGTTTTTGCAGATTGTGTAGCTCATTTTAAACATTAATCCCATGTATTTTGGAAGGCGAAGTGTGTTTTGCTAATGAGGATGTTACGTTTAGAAGCTTATATTAACCCCGTTCAACCGGCCTTCTTAACCAAGCCAAACAAAGACCTAATATATGTGTTTCTTAAATGTGCTAGGTTACTTTTAATATCATTTATTATATGAAATAGTCTGTGGCCCAGAAGACAGATGACATCAGTAGCTGCATGAAGGGGGATGCAGGAGTTGGATATTGCTGTGGTTGGCTGGCAGCCTGCGCAGACGGCAGCAGAATCGGAGAGTGGGGAGGACCATGGGCCAGTCCGGGAGTCTGGGGAGGATTCGGACGAGGGTCCTGCATCCAATGCAGAGATGGGACCGGGGCCATCTGGGAGTGGGGTGCTGACTCCGGAGCTTCCGGAGTCTGGCAGCTGCGAGGAAGAGAACCCAGGGGAGCCTGTTCCCAGTGCGCGTATGCGCAGAGCTGCCAGAAGGCGAGAGCAGCTGAGACAAAAGGGGCGACTCGCGAGTGAGGCTTGGAGGTGATTTCCCCTCCCCTAAGGTAGAAAGCAAGTGCAAACCTTTGTAGGAAGCAAAGTCATTCGTTCTTTTCAGATTATCCTTGAAGCTCTGTGTGGACTTTGTACTTCAGATGGTTTTTTATAGTTTATTTTGGCACTTGAGTTGTTGGCAGCAGTTCAAAGGAGAGAAAGGTGGGTGCTTATCTCGAGGGACTGTTTGGGACTCAGTACAGGCTGGGAATGAACATAATTCCCAGCGTTGAAATAAAACAAGAGTTATTTTAACTAAGTGTGTGCTTAATTATTTATTTTTATTTATTTATTTGATTTGCCAATTGTTTACAAGATAATAAGTATAAGTGTATACATAGTTGTGAATACATGAAATGGGTACATATAAGAAAAATAAAAGAAGAATAAGAGAAACAATAGGACAGGGACAGTAGGCACGATGGTGCGCTTATGCACGCCCCCTACAGACCTCTTAGGAAAGGGGTGAGGTCAATAGTAGACAGTCTAAGGTTAAAGTTTTTGGGTCTCAAAATTATAATTAAAATCAAAATCATAATTAAATTATGGTCTCAGGAAGCCGTGGCCAGAACAGAGATGTCCTGTTTAATGAAAAGAACGACGATGACATAATAGCCTTGTTCCAATATTTGAGGGGCTGCTATAAAGAAGAGGGGGGAGCGGGTTAACCTCTTCTCCAAGGCACCAGAAAGCAGGACAAGAAGCAACGGATGGAAACTAATCAAGGAGAGAAGCAACCTGGAACTAAGGATAAATTTCTTGATAGTTAGAATGACTGATCTGTGAAAGCCTCCATAAATTTTGGGTGCTTTAAGGAAAGACGGGACAACCGTTTGTGTGAAATGGTATAGTGTGTCTTCCTGGAGCAGGGAGTTAAAGATTAGAAGACCTCCAAGGTGTGAGAGTATATTCATGAACTGGAATGGAGCATGGTAATAAAGTCAGCCAATGAATAGGCGTAGCAACTAAGTCAGCCAATGAGGACTGTTTGGGAACTGAAACTGGAAGCAGCCTAATGCGTGGCTCTATATTAAGCTCTGCAGCTCTGCAGCTATGTGGAGCTCAGAGTCTGTCTATTTAAAATGAAACGGCTTCTCTCCTCTGCTGTGTGTCTTGCTTGCCTGCTGAACTAAAGGGAAACTGATCGTCTGTTTCTGAGCTCCTGAGCTGCTGCTGTTCTGCTCCGAACCGGTAACATGTCTGCTTCTGTTTGGAGCTTGCTCCATGTTGGAGAAATCTACAACTGGTATTGTAAAATTGACTTTATATGTTTATAAAGAAGTTAAATGAAGCCTCAGTCATCTGTGTTTACTTTTCTGGCACTGAATTTACACTGCAATATTCTAAACACAAGGTCCTGTCCAGCTCTGTTATTCCGAAGGTAATCAGAAAATAAATAGTTTTGCCAAAAGAATGGAAGGAAACAATAAATGTGGAAGAAGAGACAGGCCTAAGAATAATTGGCCTAAAAAGCTTTCTCTCTCAGGACGCAAGTATTTATTTCAGGAGAACTGAGGATGGAGAATCTTTATTTTTTTTTAAAAAAAAATGGGCTACTTATAGGGAATTCAAACAAGCTGGAGGCAAGGCGTCTCGTTCACCATAACTGAGCCATCTTTTGTTCCAGAAAAATGCATAAAAGGAGCTATAACTATGGAGACCAGAGATGAGAGTCAAACACAACATTTCCCCCGCTTCTCATCCCCTTGAAGATGGCAGAGCTTCACATTTAAGCAACATATGCAGGAGATTTTGCCGGTGGAGGAAATTTTCCTAGCGACATTCTTTAGAATCCGTCTCTGAAAGAGAGAACGTGAAGCTGCAGGAGGAAAGCTGACCTCTCTGCTAGAAGAGAGCAGGATGTTGGGGGAAAAAATAAGCATTTTCTCAACTATATTTGAAGTGCAACCGCCGTGGTCTTGCTGCCAAATTGAACGGCTTCTCCCATTATCACGGCTGCCCCAACCAGCTAGAAACGAAGGAGACATTTCCTGACAGTCAGAGCAATTAGCCAGTGGAAGAACTTGCCTTCAGAAGTTGTGGGTGCTCCAACACTGGAGGATTTTAAAGAGAAAGAGGAAGGGGAAGGGGGAAGGAGGAAGGAGGAAGAAGGAGGAGGAAGAAGAAGAAGAAGAAGAAGGAAGGAGGAGCAAATGAAGAAGCAGAAGCAGAAGCAGAGGAAGCAGACGAAGAGGGAAGAGGAAGAGGAAGAGGAAGAGGAAGAGGAGGAAGAGGAGGAAGAGGAGGAGGAGGAGGAGGAGGAGGAGGAGGAGGAGGAAGAAGAAGAGGAAGAAGAAGAAGAAGAAGAAGAAGAAGAAGAAGAAGAAGAAGAAGAAGAAGAAGAAGAAGAAGAAGAAGAAGAAGAAGAAGAAGAAGAAGAAGAAGAAGACTACTTTTATCCTGGTCCTGGTTTCTTGTGTCTCACACAACCTCCTGCTTAAGAAAATTGTATAATCTTTTCTGGGCATTCTGATGGTTTCTTTGTGTCCTGCTTTCTTTTTCTATGGGTTACTTGGTGTTCTCAGAGCTTGGTTGTTCTCTTGCAGATATCTCACTACCCAACTAGTAGAGAGAGAGGGAGGGAGGGAGAGGGGGGAGGAGGAGGAGGAGGAGGAGGAGGAGGAGGAGGAGGAAGAAGAAGAAGAAGAAGAAGAAGAAGAAGAAGAAGAAGAAGAAGAAGAAGAAGAAGAAGAAGAAGAAGAAGAAGAAGAAGAAGAAGAGGAGGAAGAGGAAGAGGAGGAGAACTGTGGGGTCCTTGGTGCTCTCTGAGCTTGGTGGTTTTCTTGCAGATGTTTCACTACCCAGCTAGGTAACATCATCAGTGTCAGAAGGGAGTTGGGTTTGCTCTTTGTTTATAGACAAGTGGCTTGCCCTGTCAGTGTTGGTGGGAGTGTTGTTTCCTTCTTGGTGGTTCATTCATTAGGCTGTTGTTTACTGTTTAATTGTCAGAATTGGCTATTCCTTAATTGGGGTATTGTTTATTGCTTGATTGTTGAGGTGGTATTACTTGTGGTGTTATACTCTGCTCACCTGGTTGTTGAATGCTGGTGAGGAGGTGTTTTGTTCTTTTTGTTTCCTCTTTTTGGTTTTTTGATGGTCTCTTGTGAATAGTTATGTAGAGATCATTTATCTCTGCGTGTCTGTTGATGGCTGGTTTAACTGAGTGCCAGGCCTCTAGGAGTTCTTGAGTATTTTTGGACTTGGCTTGGTCTGGATGCTCACAATTTCCCTGTTGAAAGAGTGGCTGACCCTGCTTCGTGTGTTGCCAGATTAAGAAGTTTCCAATGCGTGTCTTCTTAATGCTGGTTGGTGTTCATGGATGCACTCTGTTGGTTTTCTTTGCCCTACATAGTGGCTGTTATGGTCCTTATACTGCATGTTGTAGATGACCTCTCTTAGTTCTTGACAAGTGGATCTTTCCTTTTTCTCTTGCTAAATATTTCATTTATTCTGGTCTATGTGGCCATCCTGCCATGCTGTGTGGAAAGAAAACCAAAAAAAAGAAAAAGGAAATTTGCGACTTATTCCGCAGGCTCCCGTTGTGCTAATCCTGCCTTATTTCTCTTTGTATGCATTGTTTGTATCTGGTAGCCATTTTCAGAAGCGGGAACTCTGCGGAGATCAATGCCGGGTAATTTTGCATTAATTTTTAGGCAGTTAAGCATAAACTTGAAGTGTAGAGAATGTGTCCGCACAATGCATCCCACGCTGAGAAAAGAGTCCCTGGTACTATACAAACGCTGATGGGCAAAAACAGCGTGGTGCGAACGTCTCTGAGGAAACGAAGCAATTTAATCTGGAAGCGTGCCAATCAACTGTCCAATCATTTGAATGGCCATGAATGCTAAAACAACCACCACAACAAAAGGGCTGAAATTCCCCCAATCGACAACGAGTGAGCTTTGGAAGTACCACTTGAATATACTGCGGGGCAGGATTTAGGCAAACCGGTTCATTTTCACACTGCTTGAACAAGGTCAATGTTTTAGAGGGAGCCATGGTGGCGCAGTGGTGAGAATGCGGTATTGCAGGCTGACTCTGCCGACTGCCGGAAGTTCGATCCTGATCCAGCTCAAGGTTAACGCATCCTTCCATTCTTCTGAGGTCGGTAAAATGAGGACCCAGATTGTTGGGGAGCCAGGGCTGACCTGCAAACTGCTTAGAGCAGATGTTGCCAACCTGTGAGCCGGGGACCACTGGAAGTACGTGAGAAAATGTTGGTGGTCTGCACAGAAATGTGTCCCCCCCAAAGCAATTAATCCAGGCTGTGTGGGAACACAAGGCTGTGCCGCCCACAAGGCCCTCAGGAACACAAGGCTTGCGTTGCTTGCATTACAACAACACGAGGTGGTGAAGGGAGGGGGAAGAATGGAAGGGGGAACTTGCCCCACCCACATGCCTGGCCTGGCCACCGGGCTACTTCTCTCCGCTTCTTTCTTCTTCTGCTTTTGGCTGCACTCAAGGAAAGCAGCCAAAGTCTTTCTTTCTCTCCCCCAAAACTCTGCCAGAAATGAGTTTTTTGTGGCCTTCTGATCAGGAAGAGGGAAGCCGGATTCACTTAACAACAGTGTAACTAACTTAACAACTGCAGTAATTCACTTACCAACGGTGATAAGAAAAGATGTAAAATGGGGCCAAACTCACTTAACAACTGTCTCAGCAACAGAAATTTTGGGCATAATTATGGTCGTAAGTCAAGGACTTTCTTTCCCTTCATTCCTTCCTTCCTTCCTTCCTTCCTTCCTTCCTTTCCTTCCTTCCTTCCCTTCTTTCTTTCTTTCTTTCTTTCTTTCTTTCTTTCCTTTCTTTTTCTTTCTTTCTTTCTTCCTTCTTTCTTTCTTTCTTTCTTTCTTTCTTTCTTTCTTTCTTTTCTTTCTTTCTTTCTTTCTTTCTTTCTTTCTTTCTTTCTTTCTTTCTTTCCTTTCTTTTTCTTTCTTTCTTCCTTCCTTTCTTTCTTTCTTTCTTTTTCTTTCTTTCTTTCTTTCTTTCTTTCTTTCTTTCTTTCTTTCTTCTTTCTTTCTTTCTTTCCTTCCTTCCTTCCTTCTTTCCTTCCTTCCTTCTTTCTTTCTTTCTTCTTTTCTTCCTTCCTTCCTTCTTTCTTTCTTTCTTTCTTTCTTTCTTTCTTTCTTTCTTTCTTTCTTTCTTTCTTTCTTTCTTTCTTTCTTTCTTTCTTTCTTTCTTTCTTCTTTCTTCATTTTTGCTTTATTTTTCACCATCTACTAAAGAATCCAGGAAAGAATTTGATGTAGTTTTGCCTTCCCAGTTTTTTCCATCACTATTTTGATAACTGCCACAGGAAAAAGAAAAAATCAACGGAAAAATCAATTTGTAAGATTTAATTAATTGCTACAGTGCACCTTGAATCTTAATGGAATTTAATTATGGTCTCCTTGACATATGAAAAACCTGATCTATTTGAGAAATTTTATAGATCACAAGGACACTGTGCTTTTCAGCTTTTGAAAATGTTTATCAAATACCAAGCATTCATTAACTGAAGATGCTGCAGTAGAGAACATAGGGAAGGCATTGGAATTAAATTAATGCATCATGCTGTTGTGCTAAAGTATCTTTTCCCAACAAAGACATTCTCCAGGTGTGCAGACTTCAACTCCAAGAACTTTTAAAAATGTGTTTATTTGTATCCTGTCTGTAATGATCCAAAGGGGCGTGGCACAAAGACAACACGGTCAGATAATCAGCAGGAGTCCCTTTATTAGCTCCAACTTTGCCCCCAAAGTCCTGGTTACCTTCTGGGCTGGAGAAAAACTCTCCCAGGAACAGCCTTGGGCTGCAGAGAATCAAGTCCAAAACATGGTCAACAAAAACTATAACCATAAGTCCAATCAAGGCAAAATGAGGTAATTAGTCTGGCAGGGCAAGAAAAGGAATTCCAGATGTGAAGGAACGGCAAAGCTCACACAGTTGGGAAGACACCAGGAATGCAGATAAACAAAGTCAACACAAGATAAACTCATGTTTGTTCCCAACAGACGCCACACTCAGCTTGCATCTCTTAGGTGTGCCTAATGAAGGGAATCAGGGCCCTTTCCTCCCCCGTAAGCCACGCAACCCCTGTTGCTCCCTTCTCCGTTCCTCCCTGTGTGCCCTAGGATGAAGAGGAGTGGGCCTGGGTCTTCCTCTGAATTCCCTCTCCCCTTGTTCTATCTCTCCCCTGCTCTGCCCAGCCGGACTTTGCCCTTCCCCAGTTTCCTCCACAGCCAACAAAGCCACACTCCCATTCCCTGTCAGCTGTCCATGTTCCTCCTCGGACTCAGACTCCAACAGTGGCATGACACTGCCTTTATTATTTTTAAAAAGTAACTCAAGGCAGCAAACACCCCCAACACACTTTCCTCCTCCTATTTGCCACAGAACAACAACCCTGTGAGGTGAATTGGGATGAAAAAGAGTGAGTGGCTCAGTCACCTAGCTGACTCTCATGGCTAAAGCAGGACTAGAACTCATCATCTCCTGGTGATTGGCCCAAAATCGCCCGGCTGTCTTTCAAGTCTAAGGCAGGTATTAGAACTCACAGACTCCTGGTGATTGGCCCAAACGTTTCTCAACTGGCTTTCATGGCCAAGGCGGGACTAGAACTCACAGAACTCCCTGATGTTTGGCCCAAAATCGCCCAGCTGTCTTTCAAGTCTAAGGTGCGATTAGAACTCACCGCCCAAAAGTCTCTCAGCTGGCTTTCATGGCTAAAGTGGGATTAGAACTCACAACCATTGAGTGTGACACAGACACCCTCCCATTGGTGACTCAGCTAGAACATATAGTGTGACCTGAAAGATTTGTCTCTCTTTAACCCTTAAGAAACGGTTTTTAATCTCCTTTTTAAAAAACCAGGGCCGCTGGGTGGCCTACGTTCTGGGATGTTTCTTACTTGTTTTGAGAAAACCTTTTGGCAGAGATTTGGCTGTTCTATCTAAGGTGCAAATGGTCGCCGGTTTCTGATCCCTTTAAAGAAACACAGGGAGTCCTTGACTTAAAACCATCCATTTAGTGGCCTTTCAAAGTCATGACAGTGCTGAAAAACGTGACTTATAAGCAGAGCTGGGCTGCTGGGGGTTCTCAGGGGTTCGGGGGAGCCCCTAACCGCCGCTGAATGGGCGCCTCGGTTCAGGCCGTTGGGAGGAAGAAGAGTCAGAATTGGTTAAGGCTTCTCATTACGCTTTCTTTGTGATAATTACAGAAGGCCTCAAGATTTTGCAGACAATGGGCTGTATGTACGAGATTTTGTGCATGGAGACCTGCCGCTTGCTATGGCATCGGAGACTGACGAAGCCAATGCCCTTCCTTGGTTGCTCAGCACAGCGTCTGTTATTTCAGGTCTAGGACTGGGGATTTTCTGCTCTTTAGCAGGTAGACTTCTGCAATATTCTTTCATTCAGCAAACCTACTGGCTGCGGGCATTGTCCGGTAGTATGGGGCATGGTATTCTAGGACTGTGGTCACGGGCAATAGTGATTGGACTCAAGAGAAAAAGTGACTTTACAGAAGTGATTTCAGCTGGTTTCCTCTCCTCCGTGATGGATGTGGATCACTTTGTTCTAGCTGGCTCCCTTTCACTAAAGGCTGCCCTGACTCTCCCGCAAAGACCGTTTCTTCCCTGTTCTACTGTGATTCCAGCTGTGTGCCTGATGTTAAAGTTTGTTATGCATCTTCTCAAGCCGAAGGATCCCTGGTGTTTTCTTCCCTGGATGATGTTTATCTCCTGGACTTCGCATCATGTTCGAGATGGAATACGCCACGGCCTGTGGATCTGCCCCTTTGGAAAGACCGTTCCCCTACCTTATTGGCTTTATGTTCTACACCAGTGGCCCCCAACCTTTTTTGAACCAGGGACCGGTTTTACGATTATTTATTCTTCCACGGACCGGTACCTGAGTAACGTGAGACTCCACCGCCATCGGGACGGCTCTTCGTTCGAAGCCGCCCCCCCTTCGATGAAGCTAAGGCGCGAGCACCCAAATGCCGCTTTCCAACCGAAAACCCAGAAGCGCCGTCGAAACAAGATGGCGGCGCCCAAGCTTTGCGGCCCGGTAAAAAATGATCCACAAACCGGTACCGGTCCGGGGACCAGTGGTTGGGGACCCCTGTTCTACACAGTTTGGAAAAAAACCCAATCCCACTCCTGGCTGGCCCTGCCCACCCCGCCCCGCCCCTTCCTGGAACCCCCACGTGGTCCGTTTTGGATAGAGGGAAGTGCAGGGCAGGCGCGGAGGCTCGGGGAGGGCAAAAAACGGGCCTCCTAGAAGTTTGAGAAGGCAGGAAACGGGCCCATTTCCGGCTTCCACAGAGCCTCCGGAGGCTGGGGAGGCTGTTTTCACTCTCCCGGAGGCTCAAGAAAAGCCTCCGGAGCCCTGAAACTCCCCCCACCATGGTGCAGGAGGCTGACTAGGCCACACCCACCATGGCCACACCCACCATGGCCACGCCCACCCAGCAACCAGGCAGAGAACCCATTGTTGAAATTTTTTAAAGTCCACCCCTGCTTATAAGCAGCCCTTGGACTTATGACCGTCAAAGACTCCCCGCTGTCATGCGATCAAAATTCAGGTCATTGGCAACTGGCGTGTACTTACAACTGTTTCCCTGACCCAAGTCCTGTGATCCCCAATTTGCGACTTTTTTTATTTATTTATTTATTTTTTATTTATTTGATTGGCCAATTGTTTACAAGATAATAAGTATCGGACAAGGAAAAGCAACGGGAGAGACTGGATTGCCTTAAGAACGATCTGTGATGCAAAAAGGTCATAAAATTAGGCACGACTCATTTCAGAACTGTCTCACTTAACAACAGGCATCCCTGTCCACCCGATTGTGGTTGTAATTCGAGGACTACCTGTATATGAGGGGGAAAATATTCTCAGAGGAGGAGCAACGGAAGTATAATTTCTTCTGTACTGGAGGATTTTTTTTTTTTCTGCCAGTCCAATTTATTGTTTTGGAGTCCTGAATTAGGGAAACACTCGAGTGTCTCCTATTGATTACTCACAGCGATCAATGTTGGCTTTGTAATTGCATCCTGACGTGACATTTATTTCTGCGACAGGTTTCTATTGGCTCAAGCCCTTTCCATTCTGGAGATGTTTCCTATTTTCCCCAAAAACAAACAAGCCAACCCACAGCAAAAATCCCATTAAGATCAGCTTCTCTTGTGGCAGATAATTTAGCCTGATTGATTTTGGGGGGGGGGAAGAGACCCCTTAATTGTTTGCTAAATTCCTAGTGCACAGCACAGTTCGGTTCTCTGCAAGCGGTTTCCAGCTCCGTTCTGTTCACGGGTCCCTGCAGGATCTGGGTTTCGGGGGATCTACAGATCGGAGGCCCCAATGAGATCCCCGTCCTCTTGTTTTGAAGGACCCATGGTCAGCACTGAGGAGGGACCGAGGTCTCTGCAGGGATCTGGTCAAAGAAATCATGAAGCCGCCTGCGATGCTGCAGTGAGACTCGGCCTGTCTTTTATGTGCATTTGCGACACGCACACGCACGCACACAACAACACAGGCAGAGCTTCCATGGCAGTTGCCGTTCTAATTTTTCGGACAATTCCCTGCAGACGCCCCTGAGCAAAGATTGCTGCTTGTTGCCGTTCCATAAATCAGTCGCTTCTGACTCATTGTGGCTTAATGGAGCCTTGTCTATCACTAGCTGGTGTGTGTGTGTGTGTGTGTGTGTGTGTGTGTGTGTGTGTGTGTGTGTGTTCTTTAAAGCATCTCTCTCTGATGGCATCAGCGACAGGAAACATTTTCCCCCCCAGTTTTTCAGTTTTTCCAAGGATTGGGGTCATCTCCAATTTTTTTTCTTTCTCCTTTCCTTTCCTCTATTCCTCTTCTCTCCCTCCCATCCTTCCTTCCTTCCTTCTCCTCTTCCCTCTATCTTCCCTCTTCCCTCTCCATTTATCCTCCCTCCCTCCCTTCCCTCTATTCTTCCTTCCTTCCTTCTCCCCTTACCTCTTTCTTCTATCCATTTTGTCCCTCTATTCTTCCTTCCTTCCTCTTCCCTCTCTTTCTTCTATCCATTTTTCCTTCCTTCCTTCTATTCTTCCTTCTATTCTTCCTTCCCCTCTTCCCTCTCTTTCTTCTATCCATTTTTCCTTCCTTCCTTCTGTTCTTCCTTCCTTCCCCTCTTCCCTCTCTTTTTTCTATCCACTTTTCCTTCCTCCCTTCCTCTCCTTCCTTCCCTTTATTCCTTCCTTCTCCTCTTCCCTCCCTTTTCTTTGTGCGGTAACACAGCCAGCATTTACGTGTCCCTTGTCAGCTTTTTCATCCAATCTTCCAGGCTGTCTCAGAATTAGCGAAGAAGAACGCCAAGAAGTCCCTGCTTTCGCCTTTATGAAAAACACAGGAGGCCTTGCAGCGATGTTGCGCCTGAATCCCAAGCAACCCTCCCTGCAGGCGAGGTCTTCCCCCCTCCTGGCGAAGAAAGCCTTTCCAGCTTTATCTCCCAGCGATTGTTCCAATCCAACCGTTTATCCAGAGGCCCCTTTAGACTTTCTTGAACAAATCAGTCGCTTGTGGATGCTGAGCAAGCTCCGCGGGCACTAAAGCCCGTTTCCGTGGGGTTCTGACAAGCGCAAGGAAGCTGTAGAAGGCCTGAAGGTGCGACGGGAGGCCAGCGGGGCAATCGCTTAGACGTTCTTTCTTTGCCACGGAAGGGGAAGCTGAAACAGAAGAACACAATCGACTCTTCAATCAAGGTGCGGGAGCTCAGAAAAATGTGGTGCAGGCAGTTGCATGGAACAAAGGACCGCAGAATCCTCTACAGAGAGAAAAGCAAGAAGAGATCGTTTTTTTGAAGCAGGGGGACACATCTGGAGAACAGGTTATTGGGGTCCTCACAAAATAGACGCCATGGTAGGCGGGATTATTTATAAAATGATCCATTCAACTGTTGCTTACCACCTCTTTACCACAAGTTATCCTTGAGTGACAATTACAACTAAGACATACATTTCTAATGTTAAGTGACATTTGTTAATAGCAGTAGCATTTACTTATATTCTGCTTCATAGTGCTCCCAGCCCTCTCTAAGCGGTTTACTGAGCCGGCCTCTTGCCTCCCCAACAATCTGGGTCCTCATTTGACCCACCTCGGAAGGATGGAAGGCTGAGTCAACCTTGAGGTGGTCAGGATCGAACTGCTGACAGTGAGCAGTGAGTTAGCCTGCAATGATGCATTCTAATCACTGTGCCACCACAGCCCTTCCTTCCTTCCTTCCTTCCTTCCTTCCTTCCTTCCTTCCTTCCCACTTATATCCCGCTTCCCAGTGCTTCCCAGCCCTCTCTTAGCGGTTTACAGAGTCAGCCTCTTGCAACCCAACAATCTGGGTCCTCATTTGACCGACCTCGGAAGGAGGGAAGGCTGAGTCAACCTGGAGCCTGGTGGGATTCGAACTGCCAAATTGCAGGCAATCAGCAGAAGTAGCTTGCAGTACTGTACTCTGACCATTGTGCCACTGAGGAACCGAGGTTAAGTAAGTTTTGCCCCATTTTATGACCTTCCTTGCCGCAGTTGTTAAGTGAATCACTGCAGTTGATAAATTAGTAACATGGTGGTTAAGTCAATCTGGCTTCCCCATTGATTTTGCTTGTCCAAAGATCACAAAAGGGAACCATATGCCAGTTGCCAAGCAATGACTATGGGATGCTGCAAGGATCATGTGAAGAACGCTTATAAGTCACTCTTTTCAATGCCGTTGTAACTTTGAATGGTCAGTAACTGAACATTTGTAAGTCAAGGACTACTTGTACTAGATTGGTGCCAGATAAGAGTCAACAGAGTCCAACAGAGGTTGAATGTAGACTGTTTGTGACAACATAGTGATTCTAGGTTGATGACTTGCTTAACTCCACCCCTTGGCTCTGCCTGCTCTTCTCCTACAAGTAGACTCTGTTCCAACCACAATGCAGGGGTGGGATTCTACCAGTTCAGACCACTTCTATAGAACCGGTTGTTGTGATTCTGCACAGTTTGGAGAACTGGTAAATCGTGCCCCTGGCTGGCCCCGCCCCTCCCCGCCCAGTCAGTCCTTATCACGCATGCTCGACATCGCTGACTGCCTTCTTCTCCACCCAGTCACTCCTTAAGGTATTTCTTTTTTTCTCTCCCGACGATCAGCTGTTCTGATGATCAGCTGTTCCGAGATTCCCCTCGCTGTCTTACTGCTTCGCCCAGGAGGCTTCCCTGAGGCCCAGAAAGGCAAAAAATGGAGGGAGGGCCGCAGCACCATCACCATCCTGCGCTCCAATTTTGGCCTTTCTTGGCCCCCCTTGGGAAGCTTCCTGGGAGCAAAAATGCCCCCCCAGGAGGCTTCCCTAAGGCCCAGAAGGCCCCCAAAATGGAGGGGGTGCTACCAAAAAAGAAGAAGAGGAAGAAGCCCTGCCCACCCAGTAACATGGCCACGCCCACCTAGCCACCTAGTCCACAGAACCGGTTGTTAATCAATTTGAACCCCACCCCTGCCTTATGCTACTCCTTAGGTCATTCCAGCTGTTTGAGTCCTTGCACCCCATTACTTAATTCTCCTTCCCTTCACAGCCAGTTCAATCCTGAGATCCCCTGGGATGTCACCAAGCTTGAGTAGAATCCAGAGATTGTAGAGTTCATCCAACACCTGTTTGGGACTGAAAAGATGTTCATTTGCATTTCCACCAGGGTGCAAAACAAGAAACTTCTTTGGGTTTGCAAGGAAAGACTGGACTGACCTGAGCCCAGATGTCTGATAAACTTGACTCAAATGTATCCTTCACCTCAGGAGAATGGAACTATTTTGGTCAGTGGGAAACGGCGCATTCCTGCTTCTGGTGAAAACCTTGTACGCCAGTTTGGCAATTCTCGATATGTGGACTTCAGCTTCCATGCTAGTTGGAGAATTCTTGGAGTGAAAGGTGCCACAACTTCAAGTTGTCACTGCCCTAAAGCAAGAGGACAGGTGGATCTTATTTTATTATTATTTATTAAATCAATTGATAAAGCCGCTCAACTCACAGATAGGTGACTCTGGTAAACTTACCAAATTTAAACCCCCTGCCTTCGGCATGAAAGCCAACTGGATGACTTTGGGCCAATCACCAGGAAATGATTTGTTCTGGCCCCCTTTGACCTTGGGCCAATCACCAGGAGACGGTAAGTTCTAGTCCTGCCATAGGCATGAAAGCCAACTAAATAACTTTGGGCCAATCACCAGGAGTCTGTGAGTTGTCATCCCACCTGTGGCATGAAAGCTGGTTGGGTGACTTTGGGCCAATGACCAGGAGACGTTGAGTTCTAGTCCTGCCTTAGGCATGAAAATTGGCTGGGTGATTTTTGGCCAATCCTTCTCTCTCTGCCCAACTCACCTCACAAGGTTGTTGTGGGGAAAATAGCAAGAAGAAGGAGCATTAGATATGTTCGCTACTTCGAATTGCTTATAAAAATAATGGTGGAATATAAATTTAATAAATGAATAAAATAAATAAATAAATGCATACATCCATCCATCCTATGGCATAGTTGTTTGCTGAGGGCTGCCCAGAGTTGCTTAATAAATAAATAAATACTCGATTAAGCCCCTGCGTCTAAGCATCGAAACTAATCAAATAAAATAAAAGCAATGCCATGAATGTTGCAGATAAATTCCTTCTGACAAACGATGTTGAAATATAATATTTTGGGAACAGTATGAGCAATGTGATAATGTCTTCACTGTGTCCATAATGCATGGGTATATACGTGTGTGTGTGTGTGTGTGTGTGTGTGTGTGTGTGTGTGTGTGTGTGTGATATCTTGTTTTGCAGCTTATTGGCGGAATTCAGTCTTGGCCAGGGAGACAGAGTGTAATGCAAAATGAATCCATCCTTCCTCTCCCTAATACAATAAAATTCATTTTCTTTTTGTGACGTTCTGTGGAATCAGATCATGCTTTATTAAAGCAAATCATCTGCCCACGTGCCCAGTTGGAGCAGATGAGAAAAAGTCTATATTTTGCTTCATCTTTTCTTCCCTATGATGAAAGATTGTATTATAGTAGGCAGCTCGCTTTTCTTTTCCCGTGAAAAGTTGAGTAATAAAAATTATACTCTTTCATTTGAGGGAAAAAAGATGATTTCATCTGATATTATTGCAGTTGTCAGGCTCTGAAAGTCTTGTGAAATATTATGAATTTCTTGCATGTCTGTATCTATCTATCTATCATCTATCTATCTATCTATCTATCTATCTATCTATCTATCTATCTATCATCTATCTTATCTTTCTGTATTCAGATTTAACAGATTTAACAGATAATCAGAGTTGGAAGGGACCTTGTAGGTCATCTAGTCCAGCCCCCTGCCCAAGCAGGAGACCCTACACCATTTCTGACAGAGGGCAGCCCACTCTCTTCTTGAAAACCTCCAGGGATGAAGCTCCTTCTGAAGGCAACTTCTGTTCCATGGGTGGATTGTTCTCACTGTCAAAAAGTTTCTCCTTATTTCCAGGTTGAATCTCTCCTTGTTCAGTTTCCATCCATTATTCCTTGTCTGGTGCCTTGGAAAATAGCTTGACCCTTTCCTCCTCTCTGGGACAGCCCCTCAAATACTGGAAGACCGCTATCCTGTCTCCCCTGGTCCTTCTCTTCCCTAGACTAGCCAGGCCCAGTTCCTGCAACCGTTCGTTGTATGTTTTAGCTTCCAGTCCCCTAATCATCCTGGTTGCTCTTCTCTGTACTTTTTCTAGCGTCTCAACATCTTTTTTATAATGTGGTGAACAAAACTGAATGCAGTACTCTAGGTGTGGTCTTACTAAGTCTTCATAGAGTGATATTATTACCTCCCTTGATCTTGATTGTATCCCTCTGTGAATGCAACTTAGGATTGCATTAGCTTTTTTGGCTGCTGCTGCACACGGCTGGATCCTATTTAGCTGGTTATCCACTAAGACTCCAAGATCCCTCTCCCAGTTCCTGCTATTGAGCCTGGTTTCACCCAGTCTATATGTGGACTTTTGGTTTTTCCTGCCTAAGTGTAGGACTTTACTTTTCTCTACATTGAATTTCATTTTCTTGGATACGGCCCAGTGTTCTAGTCTGTCAAGATCCATCTGGATCTTGAGCCTATCTTCTTGGGTGTTAGCTATTCCTGCCAGCTTAGTATCATCTGCAAATTTGGTAAGTTCCCCTTCTATTCCCTCATCTAAGTCATTAGTGAAGATATTGAAGAGTCCTGGGCCTAAGACGGAACCTTGTGGTACCCCACTGCTCACTTCCCTCCATGTAGACTTAGACCCATTAAGCACTACTCGTTGAGTACGGTTTGCCAGCCAGTTGCGAGTCCATCTAGTGGTGGTGCTTTCTATTTCACTTTTTTCTAGCTTACTAAGAAGTAGGTTGTGGTCTACTTTGTTGAATGCCTTGCTGATATCTAAATATATTATGTCCACAATATTTTGCTGGTCTACTAATTTAGTCACTGTGTTGAAGAATGAAATAAGATTGGTTTGGCATGATCTGTTCTTAACAAACCCGTGCTGACTGCTAGTTATTACTTTACTTGTTTCTAGATGTTGGCAGATCTGTTTTTTTATTATCTTTTCCAGTATCTTCCCGGGTATTGATGTTAGGCTGATTGGTCTGTAGTTTCTTGGGTCTGTTTTTTTCCCCTTTTTTGAAGATGGGAACCACATCAGCTCTTTTCCAATCCTCTGGTAGTTCCCCGGTGCTCCAGGATTTTTGAAAGATATGGTGCAGTGGTTCTGAGATGACCTCTGCCAGCTCCTTTAAAACTCTGGGATGTGATCCATCAGGCCCCGGTGATTTGTTTTCATCAAGATCAGACAGGTGTTCTCTTACTATTTTTTTTTTTTTTTGTTGCTTATTTTAACTTTTATTTCTGGTCTGTCTTTTACAGCTATGTTTGTGGTGGGTTGAGCTATAGTTTCTTTTTGTGTGAAGACGGATGCAAAGAATGAGTTAAGCAATTCTGTTTTCTCTCTGTTGCCTGTTACTTCCTTGCCATCTTCTCTCTTTAGTGGACCGACTGTTACCTTGATTTTTTCTTGTTATTTATATGTTGGAAGAAACTTTTTTAAATTATCTTTGACTTTTGTTGCAGGTCTTTGTTCATTTTGAGCCTTTGCTATCCTGACTTTGTCTTTGCAGATTCTGGCTATCTGCTGATATTCTGCCTTAGTTGTATGTCCTTCTTTCCATTTTTTGTACTTGTCCTTTTTTTCTTTCAATTTGCCAGAGAGATCTTTGTGCAGCCATGCTGGTTTCTTCTTCGGTTTCTTGGTTTCTTCTGTCTGTCTCTGTCTGCCTCTCTGTCTCTGTAGCTATCTCGGGTCAATTTCTATTTTTAAGATTTAAAGCACAAGGAAAAGAAAACTCTGAAAGACAAATGCATTTGAGATCCTAAATTGGGAAAAACATAACCCAGGTAAACATCCTCCGTGCATGCAATTGATACCTAACCTGTCCTTTGAACCTCTCCAATTTGTGTCAAAAGCCAGTGCACCTTTGGTCTCCTTTCCTTACCTAAATAAAGCACCTGAAGGCAGGACAAGAAGCAATGGATGGAAACTAATCAAGGAGAGAACCAGTGTAGAACTAAGGAGAAATGTTGGACTTGCCTGCGGAAGTTGTGAGTGCTCCACAACTTCTTGAAGTTTTTAAGAAGAGATTGGACAATCATTTGTCTGAAATAATAGGGTTTCCTGCTTGAGCAGGGAGTTGGACTAGAAGACCTCTAAGGTCCCTTCCAACTCTGTTATTCATCTTCTTCGTCATCATGTTCTACTTCATCCTTTTCTTCATTTTTCATCATCCAAATTTGCCCTCTTATATTTCATCCTCTTCATTTTCTTCTTCATCCTCTTTTACTCCATGCTCTTCTTCGTCATTGCCTTTCAAGCAAAGCATGATAAGAATAATTTTTCCTTGCACTATATATCCCCAACTGCCAGGATCAGAGATACGCTGCCTCTAAAATGGACATTTCACATCAACATCCTTGACCCTTTCCATTAGCAAATATTGGCTGACCAAAAACTCTCTCTCTCTCTCCCCTCCCTCCCTCCTTCCCCCCCCTCTCTCTCTCTGGGCTGTTCTTATTTAAAGCAAAGCAGTAAAAGAGATAATGGGTCTGATGTGAAATAGTTCCAAGTAATAAGGCCATGCATTCAAGGGGAATGACTTAATCCATGATTATGAGCCCTTAAGCCGCCACTGTCATCCATCGCTTACAATGGTTCAGGTCTGCCTGACTTCCTCTTGCAACAAAAATGCATTTTGATCATTAGCAGAACAGAAAAGCTCAGGAAGAATTGAGATAGAGCAAGCAAAACCCAAATCTCATAGCAGTGTTATTTAACAGGTGGGGTTTTTTTTAATTAAATAAATAAATAAAAATAGAGGAGGGATTTTTGGAGGGATGAAAGCTACAGATGCAGAATCCGAAGGCCGCTGCTGCTATTAATGAAAATGGGGACAATGTCTTTTGGAGCTTAATACAGGCAGTCCTGGACCAGTGGTGGGATTCTACCAGTGTGGCCCGGTTCTGCCAAGCTGGTAGCATCGATGAGCAGCAGAGACCGAACTGGTTCTTTCCACCGCTCTGCTCTGTTGGGCCCACCTGCCCACCTGCGCTCCCAAACTCACCTTTATTCCCTGCTTTTGAAGCGCAGCTGCTCTGTGTGGCACAGCAGAGTGATGCGCGGTGGCTCTGAAGCAATCGGGAGAGCGCAGGCTTGCAGGAGTGAGTTGGAACACCTCTGCGCCTGCGCAAAGTGCACGTTTGACACATGCATGCAAGGCGTGTACATGCACGCAAAGCACGCCCCCCCCAAGCCACACCCATCGAACTGGTGGTAAAAAATCTTTGAATCCCACCACTGTCCTAGACATACAATGACCGTCCTGGTCATACAACCACAATTGAGCCCAAGATTTCTGTTGCTCAGCGAGGCCGTTGTTAAAAGAAGTTTTTCCCCGTTTTATGATCTTTCTTGCCACGATTGTTAAGTTGAATCACTGCAGTTGTGAAATTAGTAACACGGTTAATTGAATCTGGCTTCTCCATTGACTTGGCTTGTCAGAAGAGGGCAAAAAAGTGACTGCATTGCCCCCGGACACTGCATCCGTCATAAATATGAGTCAGTTGCCAAACCGACCAATTTTGATCATGTGACCATGGAGATGCTGAACAGAAGAGAAAAACAGAGGTAGAAGGATCCTCAGAAGTCTTCTAGTTCAACCCCCTGCTCAGGCAGAAAGCCCTATACTATTTCCGACAGATGGTTGTCCACTCTCTTCAGAACGTCAAGTTTGGATCATTCACAACTTCTGAAAAACTAGTTGGCTAGGAGAGATGATACCCACTGGAACCCTACATCTCACTTTGAGCAGGGGACTTTGTTAAGACATTTCAATTTAGTAGCTGGAACAGTGGGGTTGTGCCATGAGCCAGAACACACAATTGTGGTTGATTAGTACCCAAGTCCTGGCTCCTGCCTGAGGCAATCTGCACTGTGATTGGCTGCTGTGCGTGTAGAGGGGGAGTTTCCCTTTTCTCCCGCCTTTTCCTTCCGTGGGCTCTGTGATTTACCTCATGATAGAATAGAATGGAACGGAACGGAACGGAATGGAATGGAACGGAACAGAATAGAATTCTTTATTAGCCAAGTGTGATTGGACACAGAAGGAATTTGTCTTGGTGCAAATGCTCTCAGTGTACATAAAATAAAAGAGTCAAGAATCATAAGGTACAAGAGTTAATAATAGTCATAGGTCAATAGTCATACTTTCCCCGCCTTTTTCTTCCGTGGGCTCTGTGATTTACCTCATGATGTTAGTGATGCACCTGATTATCTTGTTTGAACAGTCAACAGTGTTGAGGTAATTCCCCGTTAGGAGAATGAGCACATACAGGGAGACGTATTTGAGAGAAGTGTTTGAATAATACACACACAGAACACAGATACACTGCACAGTAAATGTAGGTTTTACTTCCAGAAAGGTTTAAGCAAAGTTCAAACAAGCAATCCAAAGTCATTCACAAGTAAATCAGCCAGTTTTCATCCAGGGATAATCCAATAACAAATTCCAGTGTCAAAAACAGTTCAGTATCAGACTTACATCAAAATCAAAGAATATCAGCCAATTAGGAAAAATGGAGGAATGGCAATGCTTTCCAACAGAAGGAAACAGAGACTGACTCACACTCTCTTCTGAGACTAAGACTAAAACAACCCAGGTTTCTGGCTCCATCTTATGGCCGTTTAAGAAACCACACCTAATTGCTCTTAAAGAGACAGTATTAAAATGTCTATCCTGGTTTATATATTGTCCAACCCAAATCACTGTTAGGTGACTTATATTCCTAACAAACAACAATCTAATCAGGAAACCAGCAAGATCACTCCCGCCAACCCTGACAGGGCAAGCCATTAGTATATAGAGAGCAAACCCCACTCCCTTCTAGCACTGATGACATTACCTAGTTGGGCAATGAAACATCTGCAAGAAAACAACAGCCACCAGGATGTGACAGATGAGTTTTATCATATGTACTGAGTAATTAACCCCTCGCAGGCCAGATGATGGCATTCCTGGAGTGCAGCAACCAGCTGTCTGAAGGCTACAGTGGTTCAACAGCTTTCTAGATTCCTGCTTATTTGTGGCAGTTTTTCTAATAAAAATATTGTGCATCCCTCTTTGGGTGGTTATTTTCTTCCTTCAATAAACCAACTCAAGAAAAGAGACTTTTCTCCAGATATTCCGCATGCTCCAACAAGCATGTAATAAGAGGAACTTGGCAATATCTCAAAAAAGCAAGTGAACGTTAAAATGATTTTTACATCTTGAAAACTGCAATCCAGGTCTTCATGGTCTTCACACCACCCATAAAGCAACAACAATTTTCCTTCCATTTGCAAACTTCACAGTTAAACAAGCTTTTCCAAAGTTGAACCCAAAACTGGAACCCAGAAACACATACACACACACACAATGTGACAAACATACAAAGACTGCAGTAGTATGACTTTTCCAAGCATAGCTGAAACTGAATGAGTTAGACAAGCGAAGTAACGATTTCTAATTCAGGAAATTAGAATTAGATTTTACACATTTTTAGCATGCCATTTTGCAATTTTTTTTTTAGCAAAGCTAAATTGATTTGGGGAAAATGCCTTTATTAATAAATATCCTTGTCATCTCTGCAATTCTCTAGGTACAATAACACACTGTGCGTAAAGCTATATTTGGAAATGTGTTCTGAAGACCATGCAGATCTAACCAACTTTTTGGGCTGTTGATAAGTCAGACTGCACTGTTGAATTGGCCCAACTCAGCAGATCGACAGAAGTTTCCAAATTGATGTATATAAACCTGCAAAGGGGAAAAAAAATACTGCAAAGTCACGTTCAAGTGGAATTTTGAAGTTCTTCATTAAGCAAATCCCTTGAGGAACTAAACAGAGTTTTCCATAATAATAACCTATTCCAAAATCAAAATGATGGTGGTAGTATAATTCACAGATTTATTTATTTATGGTGAAGCAAAGTATCAAGGCACCTGAGACAATTTCTCTTCTGATTAATTGTCAAGGGGATTTCATAGAAACAGAGGCTCTGTGAAACAACAAAATAAACATGAGAAAGAATATTTGTAGCCCTGGGTTGCATTGTGGGGTCCTTGGTGCTCTCTGGGCATGCTTGTTTTCTTGGAGACGTTTCTTTAGTGCTACTCCAGACTAGCCCTGATGATGTTACCTAGTTTGGTAATGAAACATCCGCAAGAAAGCAACCAAGCTCAGAGAGCAGGAAGGACCCCTCAACAAAACATACAATATGAATATTTTATCAAACAGTAGCAAAATGCACGTTTCCCAAAAGTATGTTTAATCCAAATGATCTACACAATGATCTCCTTGTGTTATGACTACAATGGAGCCTGAAATTTCTGTTGCTAAGCGAGACCATTATTAAGTGAGTTTTGCCCCATTTTACAACCTTTCTTGCCACCGTTGTTAAGTGAGTCACCGCAGTTGTTAAGTTAGTAACACAGTTGTAAAGTGAATTTGGCTGCCCCCTTGACTTTCCTTGTGAGAAGATCACGAAAGCTGATCGCACAACTTCGGGGCACTGCAACCATCATAAATACAAGTCAGCTGCCAAGCGTCTGAATTTCGATCACGTGACCATGGGGGTATCAACTAAAAAATACTCCTTTGGTCTTTTTAGTTGCCAGCAGAAAGGGAGCGGGAGAAAGCAGTGCATTCTTTAAATGCCTCAGATAATTGCCTTGGCAGCCGAAGCTGTTGGCACACCAGATTATTACTGGAGAGCCTGATTGATGACTCTTGGCTATGGATGTGTCCCATTGGAAAATATGCATCCAGGGGGTGGGTGTATTCTGTATTCTGTATTAAATTGAAAAGAATTCATTCGCTGGCATTTTTGTATCAGAGAATAATACTACAGAGAATATTGTGAGGTTGATGGCTGGGAAACATCTCGTTCAGTTCAAGGAGCTACCAATGATTAGATAATTATCAAATATCACTCTGCTCTCTCCCTTCAGCAGCCCACTTCCCCGAGGACGAAGTTGAGCTGTCATATTATCCATAAATTACAGCATGGGAAAAATTCTCCTCATGAACCTCCTTTCCCAGAGTTTTGGAAATTGGCAAGGACGATGTAGAATCCGAAGGGCACAGCCTTTCCACTCTCCTTGGTCTCCTTTTCCATCGAGGGCTGCCTTACAGATCGTGCCAATGAAATTCCGTTAAAACTCAAGAAACCCACCCAGACTGACTTTCTCTTTGCATCTAAGAAATCATTACCTTGAGAGTCGAGCTGACTTAAACCAGAAAAATCTGGAATGTTGCCCATTCACTCAACTCAACCCATTAAGGTATAAAAAGAGAAATATAATATATATATATATATATATAAAAAGAGAGCGGCTAATATTTGACCAAGAGAAGAAATCAGTAGAAACCTTACCAGTTTCACTGCTTTGGCAGAGCGTTGGGGGAGCAAGTGAATGTGTATGTCAGCGTTTTGCATGCTGTAAATTTCCTCAAAGAATGCCAGATGTGTTGGCGACTGCCTTTTCCTCCTAATTTTATAGTGATGTCCACTTAATTTTAACAATGAAGTATCTATTTTTATAAAGTGAGGGTGACATGCTTCAGGGTTTTAGCAGCTGTTCCAGACAAGGATGTCAGATCATTAGCCAAACGTGGCTGATTTAAAAAAAAAAGGAAATGAAAGCATGTTTCTTTGGAGATGTTACTTAACAGAGGAAGGAAGGAAGGAAGGAAGGAAGGAAGGAAGGAAGGAAGGAAGGAAGGAAGGAAGGAAGGAAGGAAGGAAGGAAGGAAAGAGGGAGGGAAAAAGGAAGGAAGGGAAGACAGAAGGAAGGAAGGAGAGAAAGAAAGAGAAAGAAGAAAGAAAAAGAAAGAAAGAAAGAAAGAAAGAAAGAAAGAAAGAAAGAAAGAAAGAAAGAAAGAAAGAAAGAAAGAAGAAAGAAAGGAAGAAGAAAGAAGGAGGGAGGAAGGAAGGAAGGAAGGAGAGAGAAGAGAAAAAGAAAGAAAGAAGAAAGAAAGGAAGGAAGAAGGAAGAAGGAGGAAGAAAGGAAGGAAGGGAGAGAGAGAAGAAACGAAGGAATGGGAAGATGGAAGGAAAGAGAGAAAGAGGAAGGAAGGAAGGAAGGAAGGAAGGAAGGAAGGAAGGAAGGAAGAAAGAAAGAAAGAAAGAAAGAAAGAAAGAAAGAAAGAAAGAAAGAAAGAAAGAAAGAAAGAAAGAGTGTGTCAATGGTATCCAGCTCAGTTGTCAGAGAATCATCTCACCCCTTTTATACGTACAACTATCTTATTGGAAAGGAAAGAATAAAAGCCACAATAAAAGGTCTGGAAAACAGTTGTGAACCCTTGTGGAACATCCAGAGGTTTGGATGATGTCAGGATCAAGACACTTTCAAGGTGGCAACCAGATTTTCTGCGCTTTTTACAAAAAGACACACAATGATCTGGCTGGAAACCAGATGCTGCATGCTTGACCTAGTGGTTAAGGCACCAGAAAGTGGGAGACCATGAGTATAGAAATGCTATTGCTATTCCTCCCTTCCTTCCTCCCTCCCTCCCTCCCTCTCTTATTCCCTTTCTCATTCTCCTTCCTGGTAGCACAGTGGTTAGAATGCAGTATTGCAGGCTAATTCTGCTGACTGTCAACAATTCAATTCTGACCAGCTCAAGGTGAACCCACCTTCTGAAGTGGGTCAAATGAGGACCCAAATTGTTGGGGGCCAGAGGCTGACTCTGTAAACCGCTTAGAGAGGGCTGGGAAGCACCATGAAGCAGTATAAAAGTCTGTGGGAAGGAAGGAAGGGAAGGAGGGAGGGAGGGAGGGAGGGAGGGAGGAAGGAAGGAAGGAAGGAAGGAAGGAAGGAAGGAAGGAAGGAAGGAAGGAAGGAAGGAAGGAAGGAAGAGAGGGAGGGAGGGAGGGAGAAAGGAAGAAAGGAGCAAGAGGCTGACTCTGTAAACTGCTTAGAGAGGGCTGGGAAGCACCATGAAGCAGTATAAAAGTCTGTGGGAAGGAAGGAAGGAAGGGAAGGAGGGAGGGAGGGAGGGAGGAAGGAAGGAAGGAAGGAAGGAAGGAAAGAAGGGAGAGAGGGAAGGAAGGAAGAGGCTGACTCTGTAAACCACTTAGAAAGGGCTGGGAAGCACCATGAATAGGCAGATAAGTCTAAGGGCTATTGCTTTTGCTATTCTGCAACCCTCGTGGTGACTTGGATGGCAAACAAACGTAATATATCAATATTTTCTCTTCCGAATGACCTCAAATGCTATCCTCACTCAAGTATTACAGTGACCTTGGATCAGTTCTTCCTCAGCCTAACTCATCACTCAAGGTTGTCTTGGGAATATAAAGTGGAGGAAAAACACGCCAGCTAGCCTTCTGTGGAAGGCTAAAATTAAATTAAATAACTGCTTTGTATTTCTGCTGCATGCAAATTGCGCTCCCGCTGAGCTGCATTAGAGCTGAATCATTTGTAAACAAAGCAGAGAGAATCCTGAGCAGAACTGACTTTGCTAAATAATTTTGCACCGTTTTGGTTAAACGGGGAAATAAAATGCAGAATGCCACTACTTCAAAAAGGAATCTTGTTTTCGTTCTTGGGCTGCTAAGCCGAAGTCATGTGCACACCCATTAAGGTGAAGGTGTGAGCATTTAGCACACACAGAGAAAGAGAGAGAAACACTGCAACTAAAGCATTCATGACTTTGCACTGTTTTGCGTGCGGGTGTGCTAACAGTAGGCACTGCTAGAACTAAGGAGGACAGTGGTTGGTTTGTCGTGTTGGCCTGCCCAACATTTCAAACAAGCTGATAATTAGGTTTCCAAAGCAAAAAGTTTTTCAGCTGTGGGAGCACCAACAACGGATGAGCAAAAAGTATTTGTGAAAACTCTTATTTCCATTAAACCAACTGAATGGACAAACAGTGAGGATGACGTGAAGGGAAAAAAATTAGGCACAGAATGTTAGGTCCCTGTCCAGCAAAAAAAATGCTAGGTCCCTGGTCCAGCAAAAATGTTAGGTCCCTGTCCAGCAAAAAAAAAAATTCTTGAAGATCCCTGTTAGAGGGGTGAAAATTTGCATCAATGACAGATTAATATCCAGTTTCTCAAATCCGTGTGTTTAACCCAACCAATGATTGTGTTGTTTGTCCTGAAGTCTGTGGAACGGTTTGCATTCAGAAGTTGTGGGTGTTGTGCTTCGCCAGCAGCCGGTGTAGATGGCAGTGGAATCAGACAGTGGGGAAGAATGGGGACCAGTCTGGGGAGGACGCGGACGAGGGTCCTGCATCCGATGCAGAGATGGAACCGGGGCCATCTGGGAGTGGGGTGCTGACTCCGGAGCCTGTGGAGTCTGGCAGCAGTGAGGCAGAGGAACAAGGGGAGCCTGTTCCCAGTGCATGTATGTACAGAGCTGCTAGAAGGTGAGAGCAGCTGAAACAAAAGGGGCAACTCAGGACTAAGGCTGGAAGGTGATGGCCCCTCCCTTAAGGGATAAAGGACAGGCCAAGATAATGAAACCTTTGCAGGAAGCAAAGTCATTCATTCTGTTTGGATTAATCCTTGAAGCTCTGTGTGGACTTTGTACTTCGGTTGGCTTTTTATAGTTCATTTGGCACTTTAGTTGTTGGCAGCAATTCAAAGGAGAGAAAGGTGGGTGCTTATCTCGAGGGACTGTTTGGGACTCAGTACAGGCTGGGAATGAACATAATTCCCAGCGTTGAAATAAAACAAGAGTTGTTTTAACTAAGCGTGTGCTTAATTACAGTCTCAGGAAGCCGTGGCCAGAACAGTGGGTGCTCCATCATTGGAGGTTTTCAGGAAGAGACTGGACAGTCATTTGTATGGAATGATATAGGATCTCCTGCTTGAGCAGAGGGTTGGACTAGAAGACCTCCAAGATCCCTTTCAACTCTGTTGTTCTGTAAGACAAACAGGAATACATGCAGATCGATTGACCGGCCGTCCATAATCACAACTGCACTTGGAGAAGCCTGTTCTTGTGCTCTGTCTCATTCCAAGCCAGTCTTGTCAACTCTTGAGGTGAGATTCTCAAAATGTATTCACAAGGTCTCCATTACTGTAGAAGCACATAGATAAGCAGGAGTTGTGGCCTAGGATGTTTTATATAGCCCACTGATGGTCTAAAATAGTTAGCGTAAGAGTTAGTGAGGTCCTTTATACTCTCTGAGCTTGGTGGTTTTCTTACAGACATTTCATTACCAGGCTAGGTAACATCATCAGTGCTAGAAGGAAGTGTAGCTTGGGAAGTGGAGAGGAGGAGGAGGAGGAGGAGGCCTGTGGCTTCCTGAGCTTGGTAGCACTAATGAGGCTACCTAATTTGGCAATGAAACTTCTGCAAGAGAACAATCAAGCACCAAAGACAACAGTTCAACCTTGAACTACAAATCTTACTTTCCATCGGCAGGAATTGGTGCCTCACTAATCCTTAATCTTTACTGCAAGATTCTTTTTTTGTGTGCAGTTCTGTCTCAACTCATGGCCTGAGTTCTCATCATCTCCTGGTCATTGCTTCGGCATCTTTTCAACCATCAAAATCAAGTTGACTTTATATGTGCCTATCTTATCAGTGACAAAGTTTTCATAGCTGGTTTTTGCCTGGTGTTTCCCCCCTGACTCATTGCAAGGAGAAAAAAGTAGGGTCGCCTTTACACACCATCGTTAAGCAGGCAACCAAAGACTCCAGTGGCTTTGCTGGCAGATCGTGCAAAGCTTAGATCTCATTCTCACGTTCTGCTAACCAGGATATGGAGATGTTCTGCCTGTTTTAAAGAACTTATTTTTGTGTATTGCTCTCCTCTTGTGCTCACAGTTCTTAGCCGTTAAAACCATATTTTCCCTCATTTTCTAACCCAGATTTTCCCTTATGCTCCGGGTGCTTTGTCAACAATTCTGGTGGTGACATGGTCCAACGCTGTAATGTGCTTACGGTGTTCTGCTTAGTCACTTTGAGCTGCTGCAGATTAATTAATAGGTTAATTAAGTAACCAGATTAAGCATGCCATACAGGCTAAGCCCGTGATGGTGAATCTATGGCACGTGTGCCATAGGTGGCACGCAGAGCCATTTGTGCAAGTGCGCGAGCCCCAGGCAAACTTACCTCACTGCGCATGCGCATACCTCACAGCTGATTTTGGGGCCTTTTTCGGGCCCCCAGAGGCTCAGGGGAAGCCTCTGCAGCCTTTGGAGGCCGAAAAACAGGCCTGTTTCATCACTTCCTGTATGTCTGGTAATACCAGAAGTGACAAAACGGGCCCATTTTTCGACCTCCAAAGGCTGCAGAGGCTTCCCCTGAGCCTCTGGGAGGCCGAAAAAGGCCTGAAAATCAGCTGGAAGGTGCGCACATGCGCAGTGTAGGTAAGGGGGCGGTGGGGGCATTGCACGCGCATGTGCTCTGGGTGTGGGGGTCATGCGCATTGCCTTCTGGGTGCTGGCACGTGAGCGCGCAAGCACAATTTTTGCCCAAAAAGGTTAGCCACCACTGGGCTAAGCCATTCTTATATTCTTTTCTGCCAAGTTAGGTGGAGAAACTGGGACTTCATTACTTGTATGCAGGATCTATCTACATATGTCAGAGAGAGATAAAGGGTGGCAGAGCCAGGGGGAGGAGTCAAGCAGGGAACTAGTTTAGAATCCTTACATAGTCACAAGTCCAACTCCCTTGAATGTCATTGAAACTTGTTTGTTTGTTTGACTTTATTTTGCCACCCATCTTGTACCAACCAACTCTGGGCGGCTGCAAATGACTCTTGACTGTTCACACTAATCGTTTGCAGGTACTACAGGTAGTACAAATCATCAGTCTGAGAAGATTCCTGTGTCTAGACTTGAACAATAAAACATTGAATTAAACTCTCCGCATGTGGATGTGTTTGTTTGCATCTGACAATCTAGGACCAAGCTCTTGTGGTAGCACAGACTTAACAATTATAGCTGGTTATCAAGAATAATTTGGGATCCTATCTTGAAGTTGGCTCCCCCTGTGTTTTTATTTTTGCTTTTTTTTGTGAGGATGACAGTATGTAAGTGTGCAAATCTTTTTTGGGGGAGATAAAAATCTTCATTTTGAGAAAAACAAGCTGCTTTCTCAACAATCGCATTTTGTGCATTTTGAAAGAAATCAGACATTTTTAAGCCAAGCAATTCACATGATGTTCTATCATTTGTGGAGAAAATGTGGTGGGTTGGTTTTTTTTGCTGGGATTAATCAAAAAGCTATTTTTCCCCCCCTTATGGGTGGATGATGGTACCATTTCAAGCAGGCAGCGGAGAAAAAAGAATCAAATTTTTGTAAGCTGCACTCGCGAGCAGCTAATTATGTGTGCAAATGGTAACTCCAAAAGGAGAATACTTATTACTCATAATGTGAAATATTCGAGACATTCTTTATTGTGGAGGACTAGAAGAGGGAACTCATGCGCAGGTTTTTCATGGTGTTGAAAAGCTTTCTTGAGCATTGCTGGAAAAAAAATAACATACAGTGTCTTCCTCGGAATAGAATGGAAAAACTAAAATATGCATGCTGCAAATCCCCCAAAGTTCCATCAGGAAAGATCATTGTTGGATTTTGCCGCCTCACACCCCTCAAGACTTTATTAAAAGCATAATTTTCTTGGAAATGGGTTGACTTAAGAGAGTGCATTGTGACTCACGGCCGTCTTTTGTGGGTAGCCATAAAAAAAAAAGCAGATTTCCTGCTTTTACAAATGCAGGATGCTCAGTGTAGAAAGTCAGCACCCATCCTTCCACCCTCCTAGAGAATGAAATATTTTGGGGAATACTAAAAAGGCAGGATAGAATATTTTCCCCTAAAGGAGAAATGGGGGAAGGCAGAAACCGGCTCCAGTCTCCCTGCCCCCAAGCAGAAACGGAGGAGGCCAACTTTTAGAAAGGCCGATTCGGTAATCCATTCGGAAAGGCTGGGTCAGACAGAGACTCCAGATAAGCAACACAATTAGGCAAGACAAGATTAGCCCAGAAAAACACCTAGGATTTGCATTTCCCCCTTTGCCTATAGAGCCAGCCATGACCTTTACATGACCCCATAGGAATCCAGAAAGGTATAAAAACAGCCCACCCACTCTCAACTCCATTTTGTCAGCTGCCCCAGAATCACATCCTGTTGGTGGTTCTGCTCATCAATAAACAGAACTTTCTTTCCAGTCAGCCTCCATTTTATTCCTGGCTTGGAACGGGAACGGGACTTTTCTTATCATACTTTTGATAACATTTTGTTTTAAAAAACAAAAAGGCCAGAGGGCAGGTCAAAACAGAGTGAGGGGCTCAGTGGGACAGTCCCAAGCTGCCACTTTAACTTTTCTTGAGACCCCATTTCACCTTGCAACACCCCTGTTTTGCAGCCCCGGCAAAGTCTCTCTCTCTCTCACCGCAGGCTAACAAGTCCGGCCTGCAGGGAGATGAATAGTTGTCTGCCACCCCTATTCATCTCCGACCCCCACTGCCTTTGATCCCCAGAGCTCGGGCGGGGCTTTGCCAGCAGTGGTGGCTCTTCCGTCCCAAGGACCAGCCCATAGATTTCCACTGCTCTCCTCTCCTCTGCCTTCTGCGCATCTGCGCGTCAGGCACTGGGCCCAGCTGTTCCTCCTCTTCCTCCTCAGCCACCTCCAGACCTGGGGGCTGTTGACTCTCCACCTGAGGGCTGACGGGATGGCTCAGGCTCCGCCTCTGTCTCCCTCTCTCTCTCTAGGACAGCTCCATTCCCTCTTCCCTCCTAAAGCTTGCCCTGATGCTGACCCCAACTCTCACGCCTCCTCCTCCTCCTCCTCCTCCTCCTCCTCCTCTGACTTGACTACTGGAGGGGCCGGCAGCCAACAGGCCACCACAGAGGCTTTTGTGATGGGTCAGGTGTGAGTCATCAGTGAGTTTTATTACTCACTGTGGCCAACTTGCTGTGGGACAAGGGTTACACTAATATCGAAGAATGGATCTTTAAAGACTGTCTACAGTCCTTGTATTTACAACCATCACAGCATTCCCACGGTCATGGGACTAAAATTCAGGAGCTTGGTAAGTCGCCTGTATTTATGACTGCTGCTGCATCTTGGGATACCTGAGCCCCATTTACAACCTGCACAGGAGGCTTTGGACAACCAAGTCAGTGGGACAATCTGGATTTGCTTAAGGTCCACACAATTTACTTAACAATTGCATTGATTCACTTAACAACTATGGCAAAAACGAAGTCTTAAACTCGACCATGACTCACTTAAGAATTGCCTTGCTTAGCGATGGAACCTCTACTCCCATTGACTGTCGTCCATCCAGGGTGACCTGTACTTGATACGTCTCTTGTTTAAAATCAGCTTTTTCTCTCAATTTAATTCTTCCAGCGTTCAGTTATGTTGCATTGCAGGTATGATTGGGTTTTTAAAAAAACACTGGAAAATCCATATTATCTTGCTCTAGGCGACAATCTGTAGTACCTACTTTAAAAAAAAAACTAATAAATTCTAAGCACTGCCAAGCAAAGCTACCAATATATTATTTTTAATTAAAAGAAATATTTTGATGTCATTTGTTTTGGGAAGGCAACCTTGTCCGGTTTTGCGATTACATCTTCCCCAAACGCAAGTTTTATTGTGAGAATTTTGCAGAAAGAATAATGGATTTTAGCGCAGCCGAATTTCTTCCTGTTGGATCTGCATTATGTCTGTTTGGGTAAATAATATTCCTATTAAAACCCACGAAGGATTTCTCATATTAATCTTACCTGCATAAACTTGTCTCCCAAGTGCTGGGATAGCATGAGATCACTGCACGGGAGAAACTTAACCTAGTGCCAGGTATTTGTCTGTAATGTATATAATATTAATAGTTTTCCTACGGATTTACAGGTCGTCTTTGACTTATGACCATAATTGAGTCCAACATTTCTGTTGCTAAGCAAGACAGTAATCAGTGATGGGATTCAAAACATTTTGCTACTAGTTTGGTGGGCGTGTCTTGGTGGGCGTGTCTTGGTGGGTGTGGCAGGGGAAGGATATACTGCAAGATCCCCCTTCCCTCCCCACCCCACTAACCTGCTTTCCAGCTCCATTCTCCTGTGCAGGGCAGCCAAAGGAGACCCAGCCGATCAGCTGGGACTCAATGAGAGGCAGAGAAGAGATGGGGTTGACAGGGCCAGTCAGAGGTGGGATTGGCTGGTTCTCCAGAACTACTCAGAATTTCCACTACTGGTTCTCCAGAACCGGTCCGAATACCACCGAATACTGAGACAGTTGTTAAGTGAATTTTGCTCATTTTACAACCAGTCCTGCCATAGTTGTTAAGGGAACCACTGCAGTTCTTGACTTAGTAACATGGTTGTTAAATGAATCTGGCTTCTCCATTGACCTCACTTGTCAGAAAGTCACAAAAGGGAATCACGTGACCCCAGGACACTGCAACCGTCATAACGGTGAGTCAGTGTCTGAATTCTGATCACGTGACTACGGGGATGCTGCAATGGTGATAAGTGTGAAAAACGGTCGTAAGTCACTTTTTCAGTGCTGAACGGTCACTAAATGAACTCTTGTAAATCAAGGAATACCTGTATGTTGTTTCAATATTGATAAAGTTTTAATTTTTGACTTTAAGTCCCCTAGAGTATATGATGGGTTGGTATATAAATGTTTAAAATATTTTTTTTAAAGCATTTTACTTGTGTCTTGCCTGTTTTATTTTGACAAAAAAAATATTAATAATGTGATGAACGTATCCAACTCACCTTCCTCCTCTTATTTTCTACACAACAGCCCTGCGAGGTGCCGGTTGGGCTGAGCGGGAACGACTGGCCCAAAATCTCTCAGCAGCTTTCATGCCTAAAGCAGGACTAGAACCAGGGGTGGGATTCAGCCGGTTTGGACCAGTTCAGGCAAACCGGTAGTTCCGGTGATCATTTGGCTCAGCCTACCCATCCCTTCCCTAGTCTGTCCTTTATTTCTGTGTTTTGCACCTCCGCTGATTCTTGCGGCAGAGCGGATGGCCGTGCCTCAGCTGTTCTACTCACCTGAGCAGCAGTAGAAGGTATCTGTTCTGACCCAGGCTTCCTGAGACATTAACAAACACACGTTAGTCCCAAAAGCCTTTTATTTTATTTCAACGGCTGTGAATTATAGTCATTCACAGCCCATAATGAGTCTCAAACAGCTTGTAAATAGTCCCACAGAAGCCTGCCAAAGTCCTTCGGGATAAGTCTGATAAGCACCCACCTTTATCTCCCTTGAAATGCTGCCGATGACTAAATTGCCAATTAGCTGTACAAGACCAAACGGAGGACAAATTCAACACGGAGCTTCAGGTTTCAAACCGACCAGTAGGAACAAAGTTGCTTCCTGCAAAGGCTCCTGTCCCTTTGGTCCTCCTCCTTTATATCTTATGGGAGGGCCAATCACCTCCAAGCCTTACTCCTGAGTCACCTCTTTTGTCTTAGATATTCTTGCCTTCTGGCAGCTCTGTGTATGCACACACTGGGAACAGGCTCCCCCTGCTCCTCTGCCTCGCTGATGTCAGATTCTGGAGGCTCCGGAGTCAGCACATAATTCCCAGATGACCCTGGCCCCATCTCTGTGTCAGATACAGGACCCACGTCCGATACAGGACTGGCCCATTTTCCTCCCCACTGTCCGACTCTGCTGCCAGCTCTGCAGGCTGCCAGCGGACCACAACAGTATTAGAGCTGAAAATGGATGGTTTTCAAATGCTGTGCGTGAGAACTAAACCAGTTGTTACACCTGTTGAATCCCACCACTAGGACTAGAACTGACTTTCTCCTAGTGATTGGCTCAAAGTCAAATTGGCCCAAAGCCAGTGTTCGTGCCTAAAGCAGGACTAGAACTCCCCGTCTCCTGGTGATTGGCCCAAAGTCACCCAGCTGGTTTTCGTGGCTAAGGTGGGACTGGAACTCACCGTCTCCTGGTGATTGGCCCAAAGTCACCCAGCTGGCTTTCATGTCTAAGGCGGAACTAGAACTCTCCGTCTCCTGGTGATTGGCCCAAAGTCACCCAGCTGGCTTTCATGTCTAAGGCAGGACTAGAACTCCCGTCTCCTGGTGACCGTCTCCTGGTGGGGGCTTCCTGGTGGCCCCGGGTTCTCTGGGGCCGCCGGGGGGCCCCGGGTTTTGTGGGGCTCCGTTTGGGTTCCCCATTGGCCCAAAGTCATCCAAGCTGTTTTTCATGCCTAAAGTGGTACTAGAACTCCCCGTCTCCTGGTGATTGGCCCAAAGTCACCCAGCCGCTTTTCATGCCTAAAGTGGTACTAGAACTGATTGTCTCCTGGTGATTGGTGTAAAGCCACTCGGCAGGGTTTCGTGCTTAAGCCATGACTAGAATTCACTGTCTCCTGCTTTCTCTCTTGGTGCCTTAACTACCAGACCAAAACATGCTCTAAAATAAAAATAAAAATAAAATGAAACATGACACAGATTCAGCAAAAATCTGGCAGATTTCACTAGATGGGCTCCAGAATATTCATAACTTTTATATATATAGATATATAACTTTGGATGCCTGAGGACTCAATGAAACACATTTCAAAAAAGATTCTATTTAAAGCTCCCCAGTTCATCAGAGGAGAATTTTAACAGCCAGCTGTGAGTTTTTTCTGGGCTGCGAGTAAACAGCAGAACACCTGCCAGTTGTGAAGGGGGGGAAATGATTATCTAATTGGAAAAGGCATCTTCCGGATGGGGGACTCAGTTAAGAGATTGGAGGAAGAAGTTCTTTAAAAAAATATCATGACGAGTTGCAAATTCTGCTTCTCCTCTCTATTTGTTAATGCAAATATATAAATATACATACATATATTTAATATCCTGGATCTTAATTACTCTGCTGCTTACAGCGGGTCTAACATTAGTAGCCATTCTCTTGGAAAGTGGAAGAAAATTTTGCCTGGGAGATACAGCTGGATTAGGAGACTAGGGAAAAAAAACCTGGTCCTTTCCCCCAAATTCAATTGAGTATATAAGTCGTCCTCAACCTCTGACCACAAAGGGAACCAGAATTCCCACTGCTAAACCAAACAGTTTTGAAGTGAATCGCACCTGGTTTTATGACCCTCTTCCCATAGTTATTAAGTCAATCACATGGTTGTTCAGTGACCCCCAACACACACACACACACACGCACACACCCTTTGACTTTGCTTGTTGGAAACTGGCTGGTAAGCTTGCAAATGGGGATCCTGTGATCCAGGATCCTGCAACCATGATAAATGCATATGGTTTCCCAGTGCCCGAATTTTGATCACGTGGCACAAATTTGTGTCCTCTTGGGGGTAAGGACTCAATCCAACAACTGTCTCCCACTTTAAAGCTCTGGATTACAATAACCTAACTCCTCCTCTTCCTCGTCCACCTTTTATTCATCCTTCATCTCCATCTCTTCTTCCTCCTCCTTCTCCTCCTCCTTTTCTTCCCCTCTTCCTTATTCCCCCTTCTTCTTTCTCCTCCTCCTTTCTCCTTTCTCTTCCTCCTCCTTCTCTTCCTCCTTCTTTCTCTTGCTTCTCTCCTCCTTTCCTCCTCCTCCTCCTCTTCCTTTTTCCTCCCCTTCCCCCTCTGCCTTCTCTCTCCCCTCCTTCTTCTCCTCCTCCTTCCTCTCCTCCTCCTCCTCCTTCTCCTCTTCAGCTTGGTTTTTCACATCTTCCAGCTGCATATTCATTATACATATCACCTTTTCTTCCTGTTGGAGAAAGTGGGCCATTGCTAATAAAAGACCTTACTTACCAACTCCTACACAGGTATTAAGGTCCTGCTTTGTCCCTGCTAAATATAAAGCCATCGTTGCGACGAGATTCTTTCCTTTTCGCTGCCTTCCCACTCGGCAAAAGAAGAAAAAGGATAATTGGACGGACTGTTCTTCAGGTGCCCAACCTGAGCCGCTCCATTTTAATCTTGAAGCACTACCCAAAACCATCTTGGCTCACAACAAACGTGGCAGGAACCAGGAAGCCTAAGCAAGAGGAAGGAAAAGCACGTAGGGAAACCCAAGAATGGAAGCTGTCCTGCCAGGCAGCTCAAAATAAATTCAAAATATGGGATTAGTTGATTGGCCTCCTGTGGCCTCCCTTTAATCAGCGGAAGATACTTTGAAAAAACATTTTCGGTGCACGCTCCTGCACGCTAATGGAAGCCTCCAGCTTCAGAGTCAATGAGTTTTGAGCGGCAGTGTTAGGGTCCTAACACTGAATAAGGTGGTGGTCCGGGTAAATTATGCAAGCAAGCTCAGGCTGCAAGAGCTGGCTACACAGCCAAGAAACCTGGAGGCCAAATATGATGGTGGTGGTGGTGGTGGTGGTGGTTGTGATTGTAGTTGTGGTGGTGGTGGAAGAGGAGGAGGAGGAAGGAGGGAGAGGAGGGGAAGGAGGGAGAGGAGAAGAGGAAAAGAAGGAGGAGGTAGAGATGGAGATGGATAAGGAGGAAGAGAAGCAGAGGAAGAAGAGGAAGAGGAGGAGAAGCAGAGGAAGAGGAGGAGGACGACTGTGGGGTCGGTGCTCCCTGAACATGGTGGTTTTCTTGCAGACATTTCATTACCCAAATAGGTAATATCATCAGTGCTAGAAGGGAGGGAGGTTGGATTGCTTTTGTAGAAAGTCAGCATGCACCCCATCCCTAGAAGAATGAAATATTTTGAGGAATATTTTAAAAAGGCAGAATATTATATTTCCCTGGTTGAGAAATGGAGAAACATGCTTTTTTAGAGGCAGAAAGCAACCCCCACTTTCCTTAATACCCCTCAGCAGATGTCAGCACTTAAGAGGTAAAGAGCTTATTGAAAAAAGAAGACAAATATCTAGGTAGCTCTATTCCTAGGCAAAGCAAATTCTGCAGGCAGAAATCCATTCAAGACGGGATATTTTGAAATTCCCTGCAGCAAGGTCTGAACAAAGATAGGATTAGCCCTCAGCCACAACAGGAATTGCCCAACGCCCTTTCAGTTGCACCACCCCCAGCAAATTTCAACCAAACCTGGGAGCTCGGCCAACCTATAGAGCCAGCTATGACTCCTACATAACTCTTACATGACCCCCATAGGAATCCGGCAACAGCCAACACACTATTAAAGGACATGTTCTTGCACAGGAACAGGAAGCTCAAGTGCAAAGTTCAAAGAAGGTATAAAAACCGACACGCTCTCAACTCCATTTGGGTCAGCTGCCCAGAATCCGTGTGGTTCTGCTTCATCATTAAACCCTCTTTCCAATCAGCCTCCAAGTTTCCAGGGTCTTTCTCCCAGCTTACAGATAACAGATAATCAGAGTTGGAAGGGACCCTGTAGGTCATCTAATCCAACCTCCTTCCCAAGCAGGAGACGACATTCTACACCATATCTGACAGATGGCAGCCCAGTCTCTTCTTGAAGGTCTCAAGTGATGAAGCTCCCACAACTTCCGAGGGCAACTTCTCTTCCATGGGTTGATGGTTCTCCCTGTCAGAAAGTTTCTCCTTGTTTCCAGGTTGAATCTCTCCTTGGTCAGTTTCCATCCTTTATTCCTTGTCTGGCCTTCGGGGGCCTTGGAGAACAGCTTGACCCCCTCCTCCTCTCTGGGACAGCCCCTCAAATACTGGAAGGCTGCTGTCTCCCCTGGTCCTTCTCTTCCCTAGACTAGCCATAGCTTGGAACTGAACCAAATGGATATTTCTTCCCACACTTTTATTTTGAAGCGGCTGTTATTATTATTATTTTTCAATTCACACACTCGGCAACTGGCTAATAGGTATGACTGTAATAGCGTCCCGGATTCGTGTGATCACTTAACGACCGTGTCACTAACTTAACAACTGCAGTGATTTGCCCAACAACTGTTGCATGGAAGTTTGTAAAATGGGGCAAAACTCACTCAACAACCGGCCAGAAATTTGGGGCTCTTTTGTGTTCATATCTATTTATTTATTTATTTATGTATTTATTTGATTTGTCAATCGCTTACAAGTTAATAGATATAAGTATAAACATGAGTATGAATACAGGAAACAGGTACGAATAAATGGGGACAATAGGACAGGGAAGGGAGGCATGATGGTGCACTTATGCACGCCCCTTACAGACCTCTTAGGAATGGGGTGAGGTCAATAGTGGCTAGTTTGAGGTTAAAGGAGTGGGGGGCTTGAGGATGAAACAACAGACAGGTAGGGCATTCCAGGCATTGACCACTCTGTTGCTGAAGTCTTACTTTCTGCAATCAAGTTTGAAGCGGTTTACTTTGAGTTTTTATCTGTTGTGTGCTCTTGTATTGTTGTGGTTGAAGCTGAAGTAGTCATTGACTGGTAGGACATTGTAGCAGATCATTTTGTGTGCTACGCTTAAGTCTAACCATAGGCAGCGTAGTTCAAGGTTGTCCAAGCCCAAAATCTTAAGCCTGGTGGTGTAGGGTATTCTGTTGTGAGTAGAGGAGTGTAGTACTCTTCTCATGAAATACTTGTGGACTCACTCAATTGTATTAATGTCCGATATACAGTGCGGATTCCAGACAAATGAGCTGTATTCGAGTATTGGTCTGGCAAAAGTTTTGAATGCTCTAGTTAGCAATTCAATATTTCCAGAGAAGAAGCTTCGTAAGATTAGATTTACAACTCTTAATGCCTTTTTGGCAATGCTGTTGCAGTGAGCTCTGGCACTTAGGTCATTTGAACTCCAAGGTCCTTGACAGAGTGAGGATCGTCAACGAGGTCATATCTGCCTCGTTTGTATTTGGTGTACTGATTTTTTTTTAACCAATGTGTAGGACAGAGCATGTGTTGGACGAGATTTGGAGTTGCCAGATGTTTGACCATTCAGACACATAATCAAGGTCGCTTTGAAGGACAGTAGCATTGTCAGTGGAGTTGAATAGTTTTATGTCAACCGCAAAGAGGACGCAGTTGCTTATAAGGTGATTGCAGAGGTCATTTATATAGTATCTGTAACAGCAAGTTTTCCTGAGATCACTTGAGACCGACTCCAAGTTAAATGATGTCTTCCATCAATGACTAAAGATGTGAAGGAGCCTTTTTAATCCGAAACTCTACTGCCACTATCAACCAGCACTCAAACAAATACCTTTAGCAACTTCCCTCCTGTTTAAGTCCCATCCCGGAGAATTAGCTGCAAATGATCTATGATCAATATCTGTAATGATCGTTCCCACCAAGCCTTCGTGAAATTAAAGTGAAATCCAATTATAGCTTTCCATTTTCGCTTATCGCTTTCCACCCCTAAAGACCGAGATGAAATTTGCCTAGGTTTCCTTCATCAGTTCGTGTCACTTGTTACTTCATGATTTATAGCACTGTGCCATGAATCATCATGGCTGGGGGGTGGGGGGATTAAATTTGTGCAAGTGCCTATGGAGTAAAGGAGAAAATGATACGCTCACATAGGAAATTATTTTGGTGCAGAGACCTCTAAACAGGCTGAGATGCTCATGGGATGTGAGAGACGCTTCCTCCTCATAAGCTGAGTTTCCAGAGTTTTGTACTGTAGGAGAAGAAAAGGCAAAAGCTGGGGGCGGAGTCAAGAAAGGATTTAGCCTAGAATGATTACGTGTCCACAAACGCTCCCAATCCAGCCTCTCTTGAATTCAGTTAATTCTTACTTAGCACCCATTTAGTGCTGACAATTAATTGACAAGATTCGCTTGTGTAGTCTTCAACAATAAATCTTCTTCACTGGAACTTAATGTACATCCTGATTCTTTGCGCCAGGCAAATATGATCTAAAAAAAAAAAATCTAATGTGGAGCTCAGGATGCTTTACTTAAACTAATCAAACTGAATTTCTTATTATGTCTAAGTGGGGGAAGGCTTAAATAGGACTAATCAGGTGAGACTATATTGGAAAGGGATGTGAAATTAAGTTCAGTTCGGGTGTGTGTGGCCTCCAGCACAATGTTCATCGGCAAGCATAGTTCATGGTCCGGAAGAAGCATAGTTCATCTCCGGATTGAAAACTGTTCGGTGTGACTCAGAAACATGGACTTTATTTAGAATCTCTTCTCTACCATTCTGCTCTCCCCTGTAATGTATATATTTACATGTAATATACATATTTATATATAAATTATATTGATATGTTGTTATTCATTTTTTTCCTTGAAGTGCTTTATGGCAAAAAGTTTTGCCAGTGATATTATTGTGCACCGTGAATGCCCATTGGGGGATCCTTTCTTGCATCCATGAAGTTACCCACCGAAGTGGTACCCATTAATCTACTCTTAGCTGCCCGCTTGGGAACCACTGGTTCGGCAGGAGCTGGAGCATGTGATGGGAGATCATCCCACCCCAGAGCAGCGATGGGTCTCAAACACGAATCTGCCAATCAGCAACTTAACGTTCTAACCTCATGAGCCGCTATGCTCCCAGCCTTATTCATTAGTATTATATATATTTATGCATCCTTACTCGCCTATTAAAATGAAAGCTGGGTAAATAAGTTGGAAATAGCAATAAAGGAGAATATTTGTAGCTAAGGGTGGAAATGAAGGGTCATTGGTGCTCTCTGAGTGTTGTGGCCCACCAGTGGCCAGTAGAGCTGGTGGCAGAATCGGACAGTGAGGAAACTGGTCCAGTCCTGGAGTCTGGGGAAGGCTCTGACGAGGGCTCTGCGTCAGAGGCAGAGATGGGGCCAGAGCCATATGACAGTTATCAGATGCCTTCGGAGATCAGTGGGGCAGAAGAACAGCTGGAGCCTGTTCCCAATGTGTGCATGCGCAGAGCTGCCAGGAGAAGGGAACAGTTAAGGAACAAGGGTCAACTCAGGAGTAAAGGCACAGGTGGATGGTGAATGCCCCCCCACAGGGAATGAAGAGGAGTGAAAGGGGGGGTGTTTGCAGGGGACAATTAGTTTGTTTAAATTGTGTGAAGATTTGTTTGTAATCCTCAGAGACTCCTTGCCAAATATTTTCTTGTACAGCATTGCGCTTGGAAGCTATCGGCCTGGCAACTCTCCAAGTCTGATAAGGTCTGTGGTTGTAAATTCACCTGTGAAAGACTGTTTGCTGGGACTTTGCTGGATATGAATGATAGGAATTCACTTTAGCCTGGGGAATTCTGGGAGTTGAAGTCCGCCAGGCTTAAAGTTGCCAAGGTTGGAGACCCCTGCTCTAGAGAGTCCTTTATTTCACTCAACAAATAGCCCAGCAAACAACTTTCCATTTAATTTTGAACTTTGGGACTTTGTGACAGTCGCAAGTCCAAGGACTGGTTGTAAGTCCTTTTTTCAGCACCGTCAATAATTTTGAACATTTGTTCAATAAATGGTTGTAAGTTGAGGCCTACTTGTACTCCTGTACTCATTCAGGCACCAGCAGTGGCCCCCATTCCAGTGTAACATAGATTCGAATTGCTCATAAGCAAAAAAGACAATTAGAATTAGGCAATTCCTTCAACCCTCTTCCCCATTGCAAGAATTATTTAGATTAATCCTAAACTTCGCCTCTGATGCTTCCTTGTGGAACCTTTACACGGATTTCCATGTTTTCAACGGCAGTTCTACTAATTTGTCACCATTTGGGGGTCAAACCTTCCTGGAGATGGAAGGAAAGATTTTGTGGGTGGCCAATTAAACACAATTAATGATTCCAAAACTGGAGCGAATTCATCATCTGAAAAATAGACTTTCCTGGAAGGAATGGGGCCAGTTGATAGCTGGACCCCTCATTAAGCACAGGTTTAACAAGCCGAAGGCATCGGTTTTGTGATTCCATTAAACGGGATAGCAACGCCATTTCATCTAAATAAAGAAGTGTTGTTTAAAGATGCAAGCCCCACACTTGCTTTTCAAAGGGGGGGGGGATGCTGCAAATTTTATTGCATTGTTAGTAAACAGTAAACAACGCCATGCCTTCCGTTTTCAAGCCTAAATCTAGATCACAGTGGGGATTTTCTAACTGTTACATAATTGTTTTAAATCAATAAAATTAAAATCAAACTTATACCGCACTCTACTTACTAGGGAACAAGTCCTACTGATTCAGTTTCTGAAAGGATGGTCATGTTAGTTAACAGCAATAAACACAATGGTTTTGTGACATGTTAAAGGTGATAAGATGTTGTTTTAGCAGCACAAGGATTCCAAGCTAGGCCCCAGCTTAACTCCTCCTTCCAGCCTAGCTGGCAGTTTCCCAACATGTATAGTCACTACTTCCTTATTAAAAAAAAGAGATTCTTAATCTGCCAAGCAAGCAACCTAGGAGAAAGAAATTCCAAAGCTTCAATAAGGGAAAGATGGAGAAGTCCTAACTTCGTGCTCAAGAGTTTTGTACTCTAATTGTTAATTTGTGACGTTCAAATCTACTAAAGAAAACCTGTACAAATCATGTTTCCTTGATTGTGCTGTGAAGTAAAGAGACTAGAGCTGGATATCATTACTTCTGACTTCCTTGCATACTCCCCTGGGCTGGTGGGTGGTCAATCGGGTGGTTTTTGAATAGTGGTGAGATATTCTTTCCGAAGAACATTGGATGGAAGACTAGATAGACCTGAAGGCAAAAGAGGCAGCGAGACAGTTAAGGGAGGAAACTGGGTCATTCCAGGAATGACTCTTGAATCCAGCACAGGGGAGAAGGATGAGAAATAGACTCGGAGTATAACTCCACCTTAATTACGTTAGATATAAATGGTCTGGGAGAACAATTTAGATCACCAAGCACTGGAAAAAGGTTGTCCCAAATGGAACTTCACAAGAACTTCCTCCCAATTCATCCCCTGCTCTCTTTGGTGCCTGCGACCAGTGGTGGGCTGCAACCAGTTTAACAACCAGTTCTGTGAGCGCATGCACCTAACGCATACTTTGCGCACATGCGCTGTCAGCTTTGGAAGCCATATTAGTCCCAGATGCTTCCACGCTGCCACCTTCTTGAGCCTGGGAAAATGGGAGGGGGAATTTCTTGGAGCGTATGTGGTTAGACATAATAGCATTCTTTTTTCTAAGTCAAGGTCATGTTGTTTCTGCACCTGGGTGAGGGGACATCTCAAGTTGGGACGGAAGATGATTGGGGCATGTGATGCCATGATGGGTGCAGGGGGTAGATGAGTGATTTTTTACTTATTTCAAGGAAGCCTGGAATTTGCTCAGATGTGCCAGTTTACTACCCAAATAAAAATAACTTTGGAGAGGATGTCTGTCTCGGAGTTATTTGTTGGAGTGGAGGTTTTCTGGAACACTGACACGTGCATCACTAAAAAAAACACACAGATTTTAACCTCAACAGCTTACCTTGTAGGGCGGGCCCAGTGAGTAGAACACCTGAGGCATGGAAATCACCTGAGCTGAGAGAAAGACGGAGATATAGGACAGGATAGGGTGGGGTTTGGCGGGCAGGGACAGCTGAGGGTTGGAACTACCGGTTCTCTAGAACCAGTCCAAACCAGCAGGAGCCCACCACTGATTCAGACGCAACAGAATAACCAAGTTCGAAGGGACCTTGGAGGTCTTCTAGCCCAACCCTCTGCTTAACCAGAAAACTCTATACAAATGGTTGTCGAAACTCTTCTTGCAAGTCTCCAATGTTGGAGCACCCCCAACCAAGTTATCAAAATTAAAATTCAGAGGAACTGTCCTTCTGAAGTGAAGGGAATGCAGGGGGAAATCCCATTTTAGTAGGGTAAACCACGGGGCAGTGAGACTCTTAATGGGATCTCCTTTCAGTGGTGGAGCCCAGGCTAGGTGGGATCTGTGTCATTTGTACGATGAGATCATCGAGCGAGGTTCGTCGCAGCAGGAAATTGATCTGTTTCCTGGAATCTGTTGTCTTGAGGGAAGACTGTGGATGTTCCCCATAAAATTTATGGACTGTGGGTTTTAATCTGGTTTGCTTTTGCACCCGTGGGAAATCTAGTGGTGGCTAAATGTCGCCTTGCTGGAAATCATAAAGAACCATTTGCTCCACTTATCACTTTGCAAATTCCCTCATCCAGGTGTAAACCCTCAAAGGTTGTACTCGCAGGGCAGGTGAGACTGGCAAAAGGATGGAGTTAAAGAAATAATACATCCTTGTTGTTTTACCATTTTCAGACCAGCTGTTCCCTTCCGGAAGCTTTTGGGACAACAAACCCCACTTGCTATCAGCATCAAATGGTCATTAGAATCATAGCCGGTGGCGCACAAAACACTCTCTTCGGATGCATTTCTCTTGTGGGGTGTTCTATTTCTTTTTAATGCTGTCTTGCAGCTCCGTCTCATTACATGGAAGTGAGGCCTGGATCATTCAAGAGGACTTTCTGCACTAGAGCAATCTGATGTGTGGTTATAGGGAGAAACCATTAGATACCGTTAGATACCACCTAGCATTGATGACGTTACCTAGTTGGGTAATAAAATGTCTGCAAGAAAACAACCAAGCTCAGAGAACACCAAGGACCTCACAGTCCTCTTCCTCCTCCTCCTCCCTGCAAACCCTAATCCCTTCTAGCACTGATGATGTTTCCTAGTTGGGTCATGAAACGTCTGCAAGAAAACAACCAAGCTCAGAGAACACCAAGGACCACACAATAATCCTCCTCCTCCTCTGCTTTCTCCTCCTTCTCCTCTTCCTCTTCCTTTGTGCAAACTCCACTCCTTTCTGGCAATGATGATGTTTCCTAGTTGGGTCATGAAACGTCTGCAAGAAAACACCCAAGCTCAGAAACCCCACTGTTCTCCTCCCCCCCTCCCTTCCCCTCCCCCTCCCCTCCTTCTCCACCTGCTGCTGTCTGCAAACTCCACTCCTTTCTGGCACTGATGATGTTTCCTAGCTGTTGTTTCCTAGGTCATGAAACGTCTGCAAGAAAACCACCCAGCTCAGAGAGCATCCAGCAGGTCACCGTTCAACCCTGGGCTACAAAGATTTTCTTCTATCAGTATTCTTCTATATTTCGTGGGCAGCCCACACCAGGTCTTGATGCCAGAGTCCAAAGGAGCATCAACCTGCCTTCTAAAATAGCAGCAGCCAGAAACTAATAAAAGTACGTTTTAATCTCTCCAGGCCAGCTATCTTTCAATTTAAGGTGGGTGTCCTTAAGAAAAAGACATTTCAAAAGGAAGCTTAAGGGGTGGGGGAGGCTTTTATGAGAAGGAAAAATAGCAGAGAATTTTTCCCTCCTTATGTTTGCTAGAGGAACCTGCCATGGCAACCTTTCTTTCCTTTTGCCGAGTCCTCCTGCAGTGACTTTCATCTATTTATATAACAAGTTAATTTAATTTGTTAGCTGGCCCTCCATAAGTGACTGGTCATAGGTTGAAGTAGTCCTCAACTTACAACCAGTTACTTAGTGACTGTTTAAAGTTACCACCAACCTTCCCGGGGGCCACTTCTGGCCCAGTTCTTGTTAATTATCTATCTATCTATCTATCTATCTATCTATCTATCTATCTATCTATCTATCTATCTATCCATCATCTATCTATCTATCCATCATCATCTATCTATCTATCTATCTATCTATCTATCTACTACCTATCTATCTATCTATCTATCTATCTATCTATCTATCTATCTATCTATCTATCTATCATCTATCTATCTATCTATCTATCTATCTATCTATCTATCTATCTATCTATCTATCTATCTATTTATTTATTTATGTCAATTGCTTACAAGATAATAGGTATAAGTAAAAACATAGTGATGAATACATGGATACATATAAGAAAAATAAAAATAAAAATAAAAGAAACATAGGACAGGGACGGTAGGCACGTTGGTGCGCTTATGCACGCCCCCTGCACACCTCTTAGGAAAGGGGTGAGGTCAATAGTAGACAGTCTAAGGTTAAAGTTTTTGGGGTTTGGGGAAGAAACCACAGAGTCAGGTAGAGGATTCCAGACATTGACCACTCTGTTGCTGAGGTCGTATTTCCTGCAATCAAGTTTGGTGCGATTAACCTTGAGTTTGTATCTGTTGTTTGCTCTTGTGTTGTTATGGTTGAAGCTGAAGTATAGCCAGCAGCAGGTGCAGACGGCTGAGGAGAGCGAAGACCAGCCATTTGGAAACCCGCCCTCATGAACAAACGAGTACCTAACATGAAGAATGACACCAGACCCACAAGCACGAGGGCCACACAAGATGCTACCACCACACTTCCACGTAGAAAGCAGACTCACACCCATACAGATGATGAGACATGACCACGGACCAGAAGCCGTACCGCAGCTGCATCACTACCCACTTCAAACCCCTCCGACCCATACATGAAGTGAACTGACCCCCACCATGAAGATGTGGCATGACCACGAACTCGAAGTCAAACAGCAGGATTACAGCTCACCAGCTCAAATCCCCCAGCAACTAAGACTAACCTGAGCACAACCAAGCCCCCACCTGAACAGAACACACCCCCAGCCAATCAGAACACAGCCAACCTCCTACCAATCAGAACACACCCCCAGCCAATCAGAACACAGCCAAGCCCCCACCCAATCAAGTCACACCCCCACTAGCAGTTAAAAGGAAGAAGCAGCTGCAAGCTCACATTACTCTGAGAAGCACAAAGCTGAAGACACAAGCCTGAAGATGACAAATGAGACTTCATCGAAACGTCACCTAGATACTTCCAATTCTACGCGGGAGAAAACACGAATAACCAAAGATCCACATACAAATACCTGCGAAAACCTCAGAAAACATATATACATATATACATACATACATACATACATACATACATACATACATACATACATACATACATATATTGTTCGCTATGGGATGTTTTTGCTGAAAAATGTCATTTTTGAGGAAAAAGTTTGTCAAGGAATTGTGTAGCAGCTGTCTAGATGAAATTGGAGGCACTAGCACATATTTTTGGTCATACATACATGTATACATATGAATATGAGTTTGTGTTATAGATTAATAGAATCAATCTATAATCTTGGAAGGAGAGGAAATCTGCAAAAATAGCATTTCAACAATACTTCTAAATGTATTTTTTCTTTAAAAAATGTGTCTCTAAATATATTCCCCCACCCACCCAATATTCTGATTTCTAAATGTACTGCAGGTCAATATTTTTCTGGTGTGAGCTTAGAACTGTCTCGGAAAAGGGTGAAAGGAGACACCGCCAAGTGAATCTTCATATTTCTGCAAGAAAAGTGAATCCCGAGAATTTTTGTTTTACCATGAGAACAAGGATCTTTTTTTCCTAAACAACCTAGTTTCAGAACAGGTGAGGGCAACAGTGCTTGACTTCTCCGAAGAAATGCACATGAGCAAAGATGAGAGAGAGGAGGCCATCGCAGATACACTGTTTTGTTAGATAAAAACAACATGCCAGAATTTCTGCGAAGCCCCATTTGTCATTTCTGCATTCAGCTAGAAAACATGTTTATCTCTGAATTGGGATTCCTCGCGTCATATTTCCAGTTAAGCTGAGATCAGAAGCTAAGCGCATGCCTTACATACAGATTCAAACCTGTTAGAATTACAAACCTGATCATCACTTGCAGGTCAGAGTGTTTGCAAACAAGGAAAAACATGCAGTTTACAATAGGGAAGAGAAAGTGTCTTTCCCAGCTATACCAGACAGGAAACAGAACAGATGAATGACTTCTATTTTACTGCAAGGCTACATTAACTGAATGCATTTTATTTACTTACAGACCAAATTCATTTACTTCTACTTTATTGGAAGGCTACATCAACAGAAGGGGGGGAGGGGCATGGTGGCTCAATGGTTAAGACTCTGTGATGCCAGCTGGAAAGCCAGCAGCAGCCCAGGTACGAGAGCTGAACGCCACGCGAAAGGGTGAGCTCCCACTCTTGCTCCAGCCAACCTGGCAGTTTGAAAACATGCAAGCACGAGTAGATGAATAGGTACCACTTTGGTGGGAAGGTATCGGCACTCCATGACTATGATTCTTGACAAATGTATCTTTTATTTTTATGCACACTGAGAGCATATGCACCAAGACAGATTCCTTGTATGTCCAATCACACTTCTCCAATAAAGAAGTCATTCATTTATGACATTGTGCTGGCCACATGACCACGGAAATGTCTTTGGACCGTGCTGGCTCAGTGGCCTTGAAATGGAGATGAGCACTACTCCCTAGAGTAGGCAACGACTAGCGAAGTAAAACCTGCAGGGAATCCTTTAGCATTTTATTAACAGAAGCTTGCAGGACTGAAAGTACAAATCTCCCACTGTCTCGTTTACAGCTTGAGAAACTAGGGAGGGTCTCTCCCTCCACCCATTATGCAGCTTAGGGGGATAGCCTCTTTTATCAGTGGTGGGATTCAAAAAAAAAATATTACCAGTTCTGTGGGCGTGGCTTGGTGGGCGTGGCAGGGGAAGGTTACTGCAAAATCCCCCTTTCCTCCCCACCCCACTAACCTGCTTTCCAGCTCCCTTCTCCTATGCAGGGCAACCAAAGGAGACCCAGCCGATCAGCTGAGACTCAATGGGAGGCAGAGAAGAGATGGGGTTGGTGGGGCCAGTCAGAGGTGGGATTTGCTGGTTCTCCAGAACTACTCAAAATTTCTGCTACCGGTTCTCCAGAACTGGTCCGAACCATCTGAAGACCACCTCTGCCTTTTATCTAATTGCATCTCTTCATCCCATTTCTCAAGGTCTTGAACGCCTACCATCACCACAACACTTCCCGCTTCTTATTACAGGTGGTCCTCAACTTACGACCACAATTGAGCCCACAATTTTTGTTGCTAAGCGAGACCGTTGTTAGGTGAGTTTTACCCCATTTTATAACCTTTCTTGTCACTGTTGCTAAGTGAATCACTATCATTGCTAAGTTAGTAACATGGTTGCAAAGTGAGTGGTTTCCTCATTGATTTTACTGGCCAGAAGTTCACAAAAGGGGAATCCCATGACCCTGGGACACTGCGACCCGTCGTAAATACGAGTCAATTGCCAAACATCTGAATTTTGATCATGTGACCGTGGGGATGATGCAAAGGCCGCAACTCTGAAAAACGGTCCTAGGTCATTTTTTCAGTGCTGTTGTAACTCCAAACAGTCCCTAAGTGGGTGGTTGTAAGTCGAGGATTACCTGTAACATATTGTCATGCCCCTGTTGGAATCTGACTCGGAGGAGGAAGCAACAGCTGACAGGGAGTGGGAGTGAGGCTCCGTTGGCTGTGAAAGAAACTGGGGAAGGGCAAAGTATAGCTGGGCAGAGCAGGGGAGAGGGAGAACAACGGAGAGGGGATTCAGAGGAAGACCCAGGCCCACACCCTCTTCATTCTAGGGCATGCAGAGAGGAACAGAGAAGGGAGCAAGGTGGGTTGCGTGACTTACGAGGGAAGAAAGGGCCCTGATTCCCTTCATTAGCTGCAGCTGGGAACACAGTGTATAAAAAAGGCAAACTGCGTGCAGAAAGCTGTTGGGAGCAAATATGAGTTTATCTTGTATCGTCAAGACTTATCTGCGTTCCTGGCATCTTCCCAACTGTGTGAGTTTTGCCGTGCTTTCAAGTCTGCAATTCCTTCTCCTGCCCTGTCAAGTTAATTACTTCAGTTTGGCTTGTTTGGATTTTAAGTTACAGTTTGTGTTGACCATGTTTTGGACTTGATTCTCTGCAGCCAAAGGCTGTTCCTGGGAGAGTTTTTCTCCAGCCAGAAGGTAACCTGGACATTGGGGACAAAGTTGGAGATAATAAAGGGACTCCTACTGATTGTCTGACTGTGTTGCCTTTGTGCCACGCCCTTTAGGTCATCCCACATATAAAGCAATTCACAAGGTCCTGCTTTGAATTTCCAGAGGCTTCTTTTTAAAAAGTTGGGTTCAAAAGTTTGTGGTTCCCAGCAGTTTGTGGTTTTTCTTTCCTCCTGGTGAAGCTGTAAAATTCTCCTTTCCGATCGATGATCGACTCTGGTCGTAAGTTGAGGACTATCTGTACAGGTGGTCCTGGACTTGCAACAGTTTATTTAGTGACCATTCAAAATTACAACGGCGCTGGAAAAAATTAACTGGTGACCATTTTTCACACTTACGACCACGGCAGCCTCTCCATGGTCATGTGATTGAAATTCAGATGCTTGGCAAATTTACTCATATTTATGATGGTCGCAGTGTCCAGGGGTCCGAGGAGGAGGAGGAGGAGGAGGAGGAGGAGGAGGAGGAGGAGGAGGAGGAGGAGGAGAAGAAGAAGAAGAAGAAGAAGAAGAAGAAGAAGAAGAAGAAGAAGAAGAAGAAGAAGAAGAAGAAGAAGAAGAAGAAGAAGAAGAAGAAGAAGAAGAAGAAACAACCATCGATCAGATATTGAGCTGTTGCAAGACAATCGCTCAGACTGACTACAAACAACGTCACAACACAGTCGCTCAGATGGTCCATTGGAACTTGTGTCACAACTACCAGCAAAGAACTGGTGGGATCATAAGCTTGAAAACGTGGTCGAAAATGAGCATGCAAAACTACTGTGGGACTTCTGAATACAGACTGCCAAAGTTTTGGAACACAATACCCCGGATATCACGTTTGTGGAGAAGAAAAAAGTGTGGATCGTCGACATTGCCATACCTGGTGACAGCAGAATCGATAAGAAACAACTTGAAAAAGTCACCAGATATCAGGACTTGAGAATCGAACTGCAGAGACTCTGACACAAACCGGTGCAGGTGGTTCCAGGGGGACTGGGCACACTGGGTGCTGTGCCTAAAGACCTAAGCAAGCACTTGAAAACAATTGGCGCTGACAGGATCACCATTGGTCAGATGCAGAAGGCCACCTTACTGGGATCTGCTCGCATAATCTGCTGATACGCCACACAGTCTTAAACACTTGGCAAGGGTTTGACTAGTGATTTGTATTACGAAACCCAGCATGGTTATCTCATTTGCTGTGTATACTGTCATTTTTGTGTATAATAATAATAATAATAGGCTCAAGAATGCCAGCAAAAGATGCAAACATAAATAGACAATTGTTAGAATATCAAGTTTGCTTGTCTGTTGATATGACACCCAGAGCTGCTATTTAGCCAAAGACACCTTAGTCGAGGGGTGTCAAACTCAAGGCCTGTGGGTGTTCTGACCCACGCCCCTTTCCAACAAATCAAACACAATCCAAAGGAAACAGAAACCTTGTAATGCTTTTGCAAAATAATTAGCTGTGATAAGCACAAGCCTTGCCAAGCTGTGTGAGACTTGCCAAAAGATAACAGACAAGAAATAATTTGCAAAATAAGAATCTTCAAATACAAACTCAGGATACTGGAACGTCCATGAGGCTGGAGTTTCAAAACGTCTTTGCCTTCTGCAAAGTATGTTCGTTCACAGCTGGCTTTTATCTTCTTGAAGGAGGGGCCATTACCTTGCAGCCTTACTCCCGAGTCACCCATGCTGTTGTAACTGCTCTTTCCTCCGAGCAATCCTGCGCTCACGCACAGTTAGCACAGGCTCCTCGGGAACCTCCTCATCGCTGCTGCCAGCCCCCACAATCTCTGAAGGCAGCAGTCCACTCTCTAATGGTCCTGGCCCCTCACCTGAGTCCTCGCTCTCCTTAGCCATCCACACCTGCTGCCGGCTAACCACAACACTGGGCCACATCTGGCCTGCAGTGTGCTTAGATCTGGCCTGCAGACCCACCCTGGAAACAGTGAAGGACTGGCCTATAGTGCCTCTGCCAGTATGTGTCTGATCACACTAGGCTAATAAATAATTCTATTCTATTCTATTCTATTCTATTCTATTCTATTCTATTCTATTCTATTCTATTCTATTTTCCAGTCTAAACCAGTCCAGTACATATTTTTTTCTTTTCTTTTCTTTTTTCTGTTCTGCTCTGTTCTGTTATATTCTATATTCTAGTCTACTCTACTCTATTCTAATATTCTATTCTACTCTATTCTATTCAACTCTATTGTAATATTCTACTCTAACTTTATTCTCCTCTATTCTAATATTTGAGTGCATACACTACTCTACTCTATTCTATTCTTAAATTCTATTCTATTCTTAAATCCAAAGAACATTTAACTTTAACCTACCATGACGCACCCCATGAAGCAGATGGGACGGGCGAAGTAATAGTTTATATTGATGAAATTATCCCCGTGGTGCTTTTCATTGGAAAACTGAGCATCAGTCCTGCTGAGGGAATGGCCAAATTTGAGAGTCAGCTATTAGCAGCATTCAGGGGCATTGATTTCTTTTATGGATTCCTGATGTCTAGGAAATCGCTTAAGTCTTGGTCTAGAATGGTCACACATGCAAAGCGTATCGACTCTGGCCTCTCCGCAGAAGGGCGTGCCAGGCAGCCAGATTCGTCCGCCAGAAGATTGCTGCAAAATCGCCATGGAGGAACTATATTTTATCAATTTAATTTAATTCATTTATCAAATTGTGAAGCCACATGTCTCCCTCCCTGGGGGTGAAGTTAAGAGCTCTAACCCTCTTTTCTATCTGCTGTTTTTGTCCTGAAATTCATCCAAGCCATTGCTCTGTTTTCTCACCAGCTGGTATCCCAGACCAAAACTCCAGCGTAAAAGCCTTGCCTCTTGTGTTCGGGGATAATACAATTAGCCTACCATCCTTTCGTTCAGTGTGAACCAGCAGGTTTGATTTGTGGTTAGAGCCCTGTAATTCCTGATTATTGCGATGCAGTTTTCTTTTTTCTTTAAGCACTGCAGGAGCCTGAACGAGTTCAGGAAAAGACTGGTAATGTGTAACAATATGAGTTCCGTGGGACACTGACGCTCTCTGAGCTGGGTGCTTCTCTTGAAGACGTTTCATTACCCAACTAGGGAACATCATCCATGCTAGAAGGAAGTGAGGTTTGTATGTATATAAACAGAGAGCAAACCTCACTCTCTTCTAGTATGGATGATGTTATCTAGTTGGGTAATGAAACGTCTGTAAGAAAACAACCAACTTCAAAAAGCACCAGGGACCTCACAGTCCTTCTTCCTCCTCTTCCTCCTTCCTTCTAGAATGGATGACGTTATCTATTTTGGGTAATGAAACATCAGCAGGAAAACAACTGAACTCAGAGAGCGCTAGAAATCCACAATTCAACCCACAATTGTACCAATGCACGTTGTGCCAGGTAGCCAATGTTTTCTTAAGGGCCCACAACCTGAGAGTACTTTTTACTTTCCCTAGCATTATCCATGTTAACCCCAGAAGTCCAAACCTCATCAAGATGACTTAGTCCGTCTTTGGCTTGGTCACAAGGCTGCTCTTCAACAGTAATCAGAAGCGGAAGTAGCACCTGAGAGTTGGCCCAAAGGCGGGACTAGAACTCACCGTCTCCCGGTGATTGGCCCAAAGTCACCCAGCTGGCTTTCGTGGCTAAGGTGGGATTAGAACCAGGGGTGGGATTTAACCATTTGGACCGGTTCTATAGAACCCATTGTTATGATTCTGTGCAGTTCGGAGAACTGGCAAATCATGCCCCTGGCTGGCCCCGCCTCTTTCTGCCCACCTCACCCCTCCGACTCAGTCCTTTTCGTGCATAAGGAACATTGTGCACATGCCTGAATTGCTGACTGCGTTCTTCCCTGCCCAGTCACTCCTTAAGGTATTTCCTTTCCCCCCTGCTGACGATCAGCTGTTCCTATGATCAGCTGTGCCGCGATTCCCCTTGCTTACTTACGGCTTCGCCCAGGAAGCTTCCCTGAGCCACAGGGAAGCCTTCTGGGAGCAAAAACACCCCCTAGGAGGCTTCCCCTGAGGTGCAGGAGGCCCAAAAAACAGGTGTGTGTGTGTGTGTGCAAAAAAAGCCACGCCCACCCAGTCACATGGCCACACTCAAAAAGTATTGGACTAGAATACACATGTGGCTGGAGAAGATGATAAAACAACATATAGACTTAAAACCAGAGACATTTTTATTGGGAATTTTGCCCGAGGGTTATAAAAAAGAGTTAATGTATTTGATTATCAATATATTAACAGCAGCTAGGATTGTATTTGCACAAAATTGGAGAAATGAAAAAATTCCAACAGAAGAGGAAATAATTAAGAAAATACTGGAAAGTGCAGAAATGAGTAGATTGACAATGGCGATTAGAGAACAAGAAGAAAAATGGGTTTGAAGGGCTTCGGCGACAGACAGAAATCCGCTGTCATGCGCGGTTTCTGTCTGGGCTCGCCTCTGGAGCGCCCCGAGCCGGCTGGTTTCGGGGCTAAGCCACCCCGTAGAGGTGGTGAAGAGGGGGGAGACCGCCAGCAGGGTCGAGGAGAGCCGCATCTCTCCTCCTCAGCTGGCCATTACTCCCTTTCCTGAAGGCAGTTGCAGCGGTGGTCAGAAATGGCCACCACAAAGAAGAACTTGACCGGAAAAGAACGTGCAGGAGGAAGATAAGAAGTGAAAGTTTTGGCTGACCAGGTTAAATTGTAAAAGCAACAACCAAGGTACCCTGGAATTTAAACTTACAAAAAATAACATCACTCCCAAAGAAGAGTCAGAAGCAGCGAAGGAAAGTGAAAAGGGAAAGGTTTGGCTTTTTTTTCCCTTCTCTCTCCTTCCCTATACTGACAACTAAGAGACTTAAATAAGAAATCGGAAAAATCTGCTTTGGCATCAATAGGCAATTAAGCTGAAAATAAAACAAAATGCCAAAGGGATAATAAAGATTTCTGGACATTAAAATTTTTCTTTTTCATAAGCAGGAAGGGAGAGAAAAAGAATAAGGGCAGGATCTGGAAGAGGGAGGAGACTGCCTGGAATTAAAAAGAATCTAAAGTAAAACTTCAACAAGACTTCTTAAAGATACATTTTAACTGAAACTTTGCAACTAAGTAGTAACCCCAGGAACAGAAAGTGGGGGGGAAAAAGAGCAAAAAAGAAACAGCTTGCGTGTATTTGGATTATTTGGTGATCTTTGGATTTTTGGTTATTATATTTGAATGACTAAAATCAATCGGGTGGTTGTTTAAAAATTTATACAATGGCACCATTTCTGGATGAATTGAAAATGGAACTTAAAAAGTACAAAGAAGATGCACAAGAAGGAAGGGTTCTTTTGGCTTCGTTTTTCAATTCTTAGAAATGGAGATTTGGAACTATGAGAAACAATAAGAAAAGACTGCAAAACAAGAAGACTGGGACAAAGAAGAAGCCATCTTTAATGAACAAGCAATTTTATGTGGGGAAGAAAAAGGAAAGGGGGGGGAAGAGAATGGAGAATTTAAGACTTAAAAAAACAACCAAAGAAAAGAAAAATAATTCCAAAAATAAGTGTAATACTGGAAAGCAACAGAAAAGGGGAATACAGAAGAGAGAAATAGAGGTAGAGAGACAAGGGGGTAAAAAGGGGAGAGAGAAGAAGAGAGGGAAGAAGGAAAGGAAAACAAGTTACAAAGGACCGGAGCAAGATATAGAGAAACAGGACCTATTTAGAGATAATGGGTGAAAATCTAACCGAAAAAGGGACTCTGTAAAGGTACATAAGATTGTATTGTTATATTAGTAATAGAAATAACTTTAGAAAATTGGAAACAATGTATGATTAAAATGAGGGATAAAATAGTTAGTGTAATTTAGTGAA